>NW_014577915.1:39203-47931 GCF_000485595.1 Priapulus caudatus
AGAAGTTTCAAGTTTCCACCTTTGTGGGATTTATAATTATTAACACCACTAAATAGACTAGCGGGAAGTAGGTAATCTTCAATATGGATGTGTCAGTGATCCTTATTAATTAGAGATTTTGAAAACAGCTTATTTAAGGCCAGAATCGACCGATTCATGAAATCGCAAAATATGGCGTCATTACGCCGTTACACGCATTCACCCAATCACCCACAATCACCAAATCACCAATCACCCAAATCACCAAAAATCCACCCAAATCACAAATCCACCCCAAATCACCAAAATCACTAAAATTTTACTCGAACTTCTTCACTCAATGTTAACCAAATTGATAGCAAATCCACTGAAATTCACCCAAATACTCTGCACTTGCACAATTACGCTGAATTCAATGGATTTCGCGTTATGCGCTTAGGGTTAGGCGTTAGGGTTAGGGTTAGCGCGTTAGGGGTTAGGGTTAAACTGATTCCACTGAATTCAGGTTAATTTCAGTGGATTTGGCCATCATTTTGGTAATTGATAGCTTCGAGTAATTTCAGTGGATTGCGGAGTGCGATTTGGTGGATTTGGCGGGCTGGATTGGGTAGGATTTGGGCGGTGGACTTTGGGCGGTGGATTATTTGGGGGAGGATTGAGTGATTTGGGGCCGTGGATTTGGTTGGATTTGGATGGCATTTGGGGTGGATTTGGCGCTGAATCGTGTAACCCGTCATATACTTTACTATTAGGCTAGGCCTAAAACAACCCATTATCCTTAACTAACTACAACTAACTAGCTGATCCATTTATAAGATTTGAAACTTCACTTAGTCTATAGACTATACTAATATCTATACTCTTATAGTACGAGAGTTGTGCGCTTTACTTCTGTGTGGGCGGTAAACCCGCTGAACGGTGATTGCTGTTCTGTTGTTACTAGTCGACTAGGTATGCTGATCGCTCGCGCCATATTGTAACTAGATTTCAGCAACCTATTTTCAGTTAAGTCAATGTAGTAGCTACTTCAGAAACTGTACTTTTAATATTATTATCATATTATGAAAACAACTTTGTGGTCTTAGAGAGAAGCGCCATCAACCGTTTATGTTATTATATTCAGAATTTTTTACCGTAAACCGTTTTTGAGATAGAACGTGCCTAAAAACCCAACAAAACGTAAACGGCGGCTAGGCAGCGATCCTGGCATGAAGCGCGCAACCGGCACCGAAATTTTTCGAACGCGCCCAACTTTGAGGGGCCTCTTGCGGGCAGCCATAAGAACTCATTAATATCACTTGTTATTTGATTAATAATGTAGACCATACCCTACTGTTTATCTGTAAGGATGTCTACGACCTGCTGCTGTTTCTTTTCTGCTTTAAATAGTTAGCATCATTGTGAAAATTGTATTTTTTAAGAAATCAACGCCTTCAAAGATCAACTTCTCCCGACATCGTCTTGAAAAAGAAACACCCACCATTACAATGCCTTCTAATTCGTTAGATCTATTTAGATACGTCATCACAACAATTTTGGAAAAACAGTTCTTATATGCCCCCAAAATCATTTTGTAAACCATATCGCCTGTGGGCATCTTACAGCTTAGTGTGATCATAAGGCGTAAGCCGTTTTGCTGACTTGGCTGAATCGGACATAGGCGCCACTGTCACTCGTTTCTTCCAGTGTTGCTAATATGACTGCGTACCTGTTCACGCATCTGACGCGTTAGCTGTGCGTGTGGAAACTATCGACGGGCGCTACCAGTCTACGCTGTAACTGCGCCCACTGAAAGCCGCATGATGCCAGCCTAAGTCAATGTTAGACGTGTGTAGCAAGTCGCATATATTTATTATTCTTTTAGGTGTTCCTTGCAATTTTAATCACACATTATACAGCAAGATAGAACCCTTATATAGTTTGATATTTAGTCTGGTAATGCCAACGTGAGCTTTGTTGAACGAAAACATGACTGATATTGAAGGCCGTTTCAAAATGCTAAACAAAACTGAAAACTAGGTGAGTTAAAAGTCTCTAGACCTTGACTGACTCTTACTGATTAGTTTTAATAACTAATTATTATCTATCAATTCCATTATAGATGCCTCCCGTGCAGAATTAAATGGAAAAGAACACTACAATTAACTGCCTTTGGTTTTTTAGCATGCCTCTTTCCATTAACGTGTGTCTCAAAACTGCTATAGTACGAACTTGTTTACGACAATACTCTTTTTGTATTTTACTCCCGTTCTTTGGTTTCTGCATTATAATTATATTTCATACAATTTCATGCTAATTGCTCTACATATATTACATACTGCTTGCTTACTATGCACGTATAGTATGCCTGTATTTTTCTGCAGCTATAGATCTCCCTCGCGCGGATAGTCACATACCTACTATGAGCAGAAGTGAGGTATCAATAAATTTATGCCCAGCTACTGGTAGATTCTTCACAGTTGCTCTTGTAATCATATAGAATGATTGCGATCTAATAATCAACTATTTAATTAATCATTTGATCTTTGCTCTCTCTCTCTGTCTACATCTAGGTAACTGCCCAGCAGCATATCCAGCAAGATGGATGCTAATCGGCCGACATTTTCTATGCCATCGCGGTTTAACTACAACCCACGGTTCAACCCAAATTATCCACGAGGGCGAGGTCGCGGCCACAACTATGGATTTCAGTTTAGGCCGTCCCTGAGCCAATCACTGGATCCAAGTGGAAACTTAATGAACCCAAATTACGATGGCAAGCGGATGCGCAAGACCATTCACAGACGGACAATTGATTATAACAGCCATGGGGTAACCTATCTAGAGAATAGAGTGTGGCAACGCGACTGTCGTGATCAACGTGCCATCCAACCAGATGCGCTCTACACGAGCAGTATAATGCCGGCAGCTGCCTACGTCAAAAACCCAGTGGTTTCCGTAGCAACAAAGTGCATTCGAACTTCTATGAATAAATTACCGTGCCCGATATTCTGTGTGTGTTGGACGCCAGAGGGAAGACGACTCATCACCGGAGCATCGAGTGGTGAGTTTACATTGTGGAACGGGTTGACATTCAATTTTGAGACAATTTTGCAAGCCCACGACGCTGCTTGTCGTACGATGGTGTGGTCTCATAATGACCAGTGGATGATAACAGGAGATCACTCCGGTTTCGTTAAGTACTGGCAGACGAACATGAATAACGTAAAGATGTTTCAAGCGCACAAGGAGTCCGTGCGGTCCCTGAGCTTCTGTCCGACTGACAACAAGTTCGCCTCATCGTCAGATGATGGAACGGTTAGAGTGTGGGACTTTCTTCGCTGCCACGAGGAGAAGATCCTCCGGGGTCATGGAGCTGACGTCAAGTTTGTGGATTGGCACCCGCAGAAAGCTCTGCTCGCATCCGGCAGCAAAGACACCCAGCAGCCCGTGAAGTTGTGGGATCCGAAAACCGGGCAAAGCCTCGCGACTCTGCACATACACAAGGGCACTGTGATGTCTGTGCGATGGAATCAGAATGGCAACTGGCTGCTGTCCGCATCGCGCGACCACCTTGTCAAAGTGTTTGACATCCGTGCAATGAAGGAGCTGCAAACATTCCGCGGCCACAAGAAGGAAGCCTGCAGCTTAGCCTGGCACCCAGTGCACGAGTCTCTTTTCGCAAGTGGTGGATCTGTCGGGGACATTGTTTACTGGCAGGTTGGTCAGGAGAAGGAAGTTGCATCCGTTGAATTGGCTCACGAGAATATGGTGTGGACGATGGCTTGGCACCCTCTAGGACATATCCTTGCAACTGGGTCTAACGACCACACAACCAAGTTTTGGGCGCGACCGAGGCCAGGAGAGAAACTCAAGGATAAAGCTAGTAATGATGTTTCAGTTGGAGATGTGAGTCTAGATGACTCCATCACAATAGCAGACGGAGAAGAGGTTGCCCCAGTGATTCCAGGAATGGGACTGGAACATGGAATTCCAGAACATTTAAGGCCCAAGGAAAAGTCAGCGGAATCTCTCATTCCAGGTCTCGAGTGGGCTGACTTTCCACGACCTGTCCACATTAAGAAGACGCCATATGCGAAGCCAATACCAAAGCAATTTGAAGAAGCCTGGCAGTCAGCAACCACCAGCTTGCCGGTTCCTGACGATTCTGGAAAGTCTAAGCCGAAACAGAACTCTCACGGGGCTCAAAACAACGTGGAGAACAACACGAGCACTGAGAAGCCAACGTCCGACAAGCCCAACTTAGATAATTCCACCAGCAACAGGAACAATAGTTTTTCGGGCGACCTAGCTAACGCAGGTGACAGGGAACCAGCTGTCCAACAGGGAGGGCCTATAGGTGATGCCCCTTGGCGAGGCCAGCGACCACTGGGTGCAGGCGGCACCCCTGCCGTGAGGCCGAGCTTGCTTGGGCCCGCTCCGCAGATGCCTCAGCCTAATAACTTTCAAGACGGTCCGCCGGCGGGGCGAGGAATGACCGGACCAAGGATGCGAGGTAGAGGACAATTCGGCGGGGGCGACTTCGGGAGAGGCCGAGGTCTGCTGCCGGCCGGAAGAGCATCCATACTCGGCCGTCCGCCGAGCGGCAACTACCATCCACAGGAGAACTACGAGATGGACTCGCAGCAGCAGAACCAGGGTCCGGATCACGGCCAGGAGTACTGCGGACCGGGACAGTTCCCTGGGGAACACGACGGGGCATTCGGGAGTCAGCCGGCGCGAGGGCGCGGCGGCATGGAGATGCACAAGCGGCCGTGGGACGACGGGCCCGGTGCGCCGAGTCCCGTCACGCGAATGCCGAGTCGAGGCGGCATGCGAGGAGGCATGGCGCCCCCTGGCGGCCGCGGGATGATGCCGATGCACAACGCTCAGGGCGTGCACGGCATGATGGGCATGCGACCGCATGGAATGCGCGGTCCGCCCCCAATGCGAATGCAGATGATGCGAGGATCCCGGGGTCGAAGCATGAGATGATGACGTCGGCGGGGGGCGTGATAGAGTGGGCGTGTACAGTAGACGCATGTACGGTGACCCGAGCACATGTCCGACAGGGTTTGCTGCACGCGCAGAACTCGTCAGGCACGTATTTGTGTTCAAGTTGAGCGCGAACTGTTCACAGAAGCAGAATTTGTATTGCACATTACCGACAGCACCCACATGTTTTCTGTATACTGAACGATGATCACTATATTTTTTAGGACAGTGTGATGCGCGAGTTGTCCGTAATTGTACACACTGTGTTATTTGGGAATTGTCTACGAATGAAACAGCAATGTGAATATTCATGATTATATTTCAAAAAGGCATGGTACCAAACAGCAAGTAGGTAATTAAGCAATCCTCTGTAATGTTTTCTGTTCTTCGTATCTAGAAGAAATAAAATGTACTTGGTACTTGTGTCATTGTCAAAGTAAATGGCATAGTGTGTGATGTGTACATCACTTGGTGAAATAGTGATGTTCAATGTTAGTACGTGACGAGCAGATTGATGTTCATAACATGCAGATGTAGTAAGAGAGAGAATATGTACACAATACACTTACACTGGTCTCGCGTAACTCAAGTGAGTGGCGATGGTTGAAGGCTTTTCATCAGCCGTTAGTACCTTCAAAGTTTATAAATCAAGACATTGTAGCGGTGGCTTCATAGAAGCTTGGCACTCTACTTGTAGAAGTGTCTGTTCCTATCTCTCTTTGTTGTAAAAATTATACATTTATGGTAGAGTGAGAGCATAATAAAATTGACATTGTATGATCATGAGAAAGTGTAAAGCATGTTTCACCCACTATTTTTTCTCTATTATAAGAAAGTGGTTTAAGGATTAATCGTATTTTTCTAAAATATATGATTGGCTAATCACGTAAGTTTCTTGTGTGCTGCTGCGTGGTGTCTTGTATTTCCTTTCCCCTGATTTTTTTCTACAAATAAACGACAGCTGTTGCTTTAAACAGTAGCTTGTTCTACAGGTGTAGCAATGCGGCATGCAAATGTATCAAGTAAACGCGTATATATTTTGTAGGTCTTGGTTTTTCCAAAAATTTACGCCTGCTAGAGTAGAATTATTTGTGAATTACTGACATCGTGTCAATGAATAAGATGAATTTCATGTAAATAAACACCAATTCCCATTGTCATTTAGGCATTATGGCAACACATTAACTTAATACACAAGTACAAATCATTTTCAGCATTTATAAGAAAACTCTTACACAGACTAAATAACAGTCACTTCCATGCAAAATTCAAAATAATTTATTTTGTAAACTTATTTACAATATTTACAAACCCTACACGTGTTATTGTTTTTTCTGCACTATAGTTCTAGCCATATGAATAAAACAAAAATTTATGAGAAATTGGAGGTACACAACATAGTAATGACCTGTTGAAAATATCAAAACGGAACTAATAAATTGCATTTTTATGGCAAGTTGAATTTCATTGAAGGCTACCTAATCAAGTTTCAGGTGCTGGCTAGACTGGCTTATAAGCCAGTGCCATTAGATTGATGCACATGAATGCCAAAAATCAACTGCATGGTTGTTTATGCTTCCATGCTTCACTCCTGCTTATTCATTAGTCAGGGGAGCCATGGAATGCACATTGCGATCAAAAATATGTGACATTCGTACTATTTCACATACACACTTGCATCGGTTATTTATAGGCGTAGCCACAGGAAGGAAAACTAGGTGATGGAAATGTATGTATATAGATTTGGAATTTTATTTTCTAGAATTGGCGAGAATTCGGGTCGTGGCAGATCAATGCCTAGCCACCAGCAGCAATCACGCCACGTCGTTGTAGCTCTCTTCTTGTTCGAGTGACGTGTGAGGCTCAGGAGTGAAGAACAAACCCTGCATCGCATCCTGCAATGCACGCACGCACGCAAGCTTAAACGTGTAGCCTCCTGCCCTCTCTTTATCTTCTTCGCTCCGCACATGGTTCATATACCTACAACAGCAATAAAATCACGTGCAAGTGGATCCGCTTGCCATGCGTCGTGACCGGTCCTTCTGTTTATTGCTGTTTGTTTTGGGTACTGGCATTAACAAGCAGCTGACTATTTTTCAAACGCTTGGCTCCACAGGGCTTGAAACTAACCTAAAATGTTCACTAGCCAACAGGGCTAGTGACCTGTAAAATCTACTAGCCCTTAAAAATATCTCCCAGCCCGTACTTTTCTGAAGTGCCGCGCTGAAGCGCAAATTTTATATTACTTATTACTAGTTCGGTCGGGTTAGTAGTTGCTGAAAAAGTACTAGTAATATGTTATCTGGTAGGCATTCTCACTCGCCAACAGGGCTGGTCAGCCCAGACATTCTACTAGCCCTTACTGATTTCTACTAGCCTCGGGTGAGCGGGCAAGCGTTAGTTTCAAGCCCTGCTCCAATCATAGAGCATAGGTCCTCAGCAACTGCTTTGATTTGGAGTCCATAACAATTACGCAGTGTCTAGCAAACGTACTCGCTGAGTGAGGTTGCTCTTTGATGTTAACCTTATGCTGGTGATAGAAGCCCATTTCTACAGCTGATGTTGATTCGTTGAATGAATCAAATAAGGATAAATTGCCTTGCTCAAATGCATAAAATGTATGACTATGCTGGGACTAGAACACCAGACCTTTCCGCTCTAAGTCAGGTGTGCCTTAGCAATGGCGTGATCTATACACGTGCAACCAATGGACACTGGGAATTAGTGAACATTTGTTTCTGCTGCCATTGATTACTCTTTCTGATCAATCCATTTTCAATATAGAGAAACAATTTTTTAACTATTATCTGCAATAGTATATGTTACGTAAATATAGTGTGGTACTATGGATAACAGTTATTAGCCATAATAATTATAGATATATCAGATTTAGATGAATGTTAACTTTAAAAATAAATCAGATAAAACTGTCTCACCCAGCCGTGACGATATCTTCTTCGTTAGGAGCAGGTGGGCCGAGTGTAGTGAGCAATAGCTCTGTGTGGTGATATACCTCTCCCTCGTCTTTCTTTGGTATTGGTAGGAAACCGCTTGTAACCTTTACAAGAAAAACAGGCAATGTGCACTATAATGAATTGTACAATGACATACAGTATATGCCCATGTAAAAGTTGTGCTATAGTTTCTGGCCTGAAACCGTGTTGTTTTTCCTATATAATAACCCAAGTAAAAGTCTATGCAAGTTCTTCAGAAATTGTAGCCTGATCAGTTCAAAACCAGAACATAATCCTGTCTGATCTTGATGTATTTCCTGTTGACCAATGACCATGAACTAAATTCTTATAGACTAATTATTGTACAAGAGCTGTTTTGATTTGATATTTCCCACCTATATAAGTCAAGGGCAAAGCAGATAGCAGAACCCGAGACTGAAATATACTTGTAACCAAATCAAGTATGTCTTCCAACCCTTCAAATGTATTATCTCTGTAAAATTCTAGGGATAAAATTTGGGCCTAACAAGTGCAGCAGAGCGACAGCGCTCAACTGACGTGTACTGTAGCCGGGTATTCTTCTGATAAACTCACTGGCAACCGAATCAAGTGCGCCCTCCCGCCACCGGGTTCGCGTTCAGAGCATATATCTAGGATACTACTAATACAGATCTAAAATCTATGATAGCTAGGCTTTGCTATACCGGTAGTACAGTAATAAAGATATAGCTGTGTAACTTTAATGACTTCTCTATGACTTCGAAATGTTATCATGGATATGCGTCGAGCGCAAGCGTAGTGGTGGTGGTGGGGGGAGGGGG
>NW_014577915.1:48450-51619 GCF_000485595.1 Priapulus caudatus
AATTAATTAATTAATTAATTAAATTTTCAGGATAGGTCAGAAATGGGGTAACTTAGAATTGATTACATTTTGGTCGTGATCCGGATCCAATTAATTATTTAATTAATTAATTACTTAAATTTTTCACTGAGAGAATTGAGCTGCCTTGGCGGAGGTCTCTGCTCAAGTTATGAATAGAATAGTGCCAGTTCACCACCATGCATGCGTAATGGGTTGCCCTCGTGTTTTTGCCTACCCAGTACCAACACATGCGTCTAAACAGAGGAATCGCTCCGACCTGTGATTGGGGGATAAAAATAGAACCCGCCCACTCCCGCCGCATACGCTATGCTATGACGGGTAGGAACGTGTACTAACTATCATATGGAGCGAACGATTTTAGTTACATTTTTATAAATTCTAGCTATTATAGACACATGTCTTAGCCTTAATCGCTGTGAATTTTGAGTCTATTGAAGCGCGATTAGTCTAATTAATTAGCAAATATGCACGCGCGGCTATGACCGATGAAACGAAACGTCACGAATTCTATTTTTATCCTCCAAAAATGGAAAACTGGGCGGGGTCTATTTTTATCCTCCAATCACAGGTCGGAGCAATTCCTCTGTTTAGACGCATGTGTACCAACGCGAGCATTCAGGGTGCTATTACAGTGTGCTAATATAGGGTGCTACTCAGGGTGCTAATACAGACTGCTTTAGAAAACAAGAGCCGCAGAGCGACTGGGCTCATCTGAGGTCTGTTGCTACGGTTATAAACTCAAAATTTCAGTCGTGCGTAGTGACACCTTTGTTAGGCGCAGATATGTTCGCATAATTATATGCGCTGAAACATGGGGATGGTATCCGTAACCTTCGTGAATTGGGTGGGGTACCATAGACATTTGCTACGAAATCAGGCGCGTACGTAGCTACCATAACGCAGATATGCCGTTGCGTACACATCATTTCACCAATGAATGACTATTAGATATAAATGTTATATGTAGATATAAACGTTGCTTGCATATGCGAGTAGCCTGAGGCAGTGAGGGCGTAGCCAGCATGTCGTAAACAAAACGCAGCGACACCTGGCGCCAACGAAATCGTGTAATTCCGATAGACAGATGGATTTATTTCTTACGTAGTATAGATATTTTCTTGTGTTACAACACACTACTTGCCTGTATAAACATCAATTATCTTTGCTATAAATTTTATTTGAATTTGAATTTGATTTTGAATGCGTGCGAGTACTAGAGCTACTATCATCCGTGCACATTCTTTTAAGTCTGTCCCGATAGATGGGGGGGGGGGCGTTATCAAAAACATACCGTATCGTGCAATGCAAGACTAGACGGGTCCCTGCCGTCGACTCCACTCACTATGCTCGCTCTGCCAGGCCCAGTGAGGCCTAATAAGCCGAGAGGTGGGATCGACTACCAGTCTACATTTTGAGCAGCTATCAGCGGCCACAAAAAGCCAGTCTGTGCGAGAGTGCGAGTGTGTTCGTACACTAAAGAATCTCATATATAATTATTGTTTAAGTAAGTCAACGTTGTTCAAGTAAGAGTTATGTGTGGAGTGTCACTGTAAAATGTGAGCCTTGCACAACCACAGGTACTGGCAAACGCAGCAGCGTATGCAGTAAACAAATCCTTCAAAAGTTAAATGCTTATAATATTATATATACTATAGACCTACCGTGAGCTCGTCTGTTGCAAAAATTCACTAGAACTCATTTGTATTGCTACTTTCATAACATTTCTTCTCAAAATCTAAACGAAGATACAGCTGTGTAACTATAATGAATTCGCTATATTAACATGTTATCATGGAAATGCATCGAGTGCGAGCGTAGTGGTGGTGGTGGTGGGGGGCGGGGGTCGACAGCTGCCCATCTTTATTTCTTGTCAGAAGCAGTGTTTTACTTGTTTATAAAAACTATACTGCTCTGTTCGTAGCCGAGGCTGTTGTCACGCGAAATCACACAAGACTGAAGAAATTCGTCGCGTTCGCGAACTTGCCCCGTAAATGTAATGCGCTGTCGAATCAAGAAGCACCTACCGGCGCTCTTCGTGACCTTCATTCTTGCGCCCGCAACGCTGGAACGTTTATCCACCTCTTTTCTCGGCTCCCACCTCTTGGCTAGCTTAGTGCACTCGATGGGTAATCGAGCGTGGGCAGCGAGTCCCACCAAGTCCTATATAGCCCCTGATTCTGACAGCCATCTACATTACGGCAAGGTTCGCGACGCTGAGAATTTCGTCAGTCTTTGTGTGATTTCGCGTGACACAGCTCGTTACGAACAAGACAGAGTTTTTATAAAAGTGAACACTGTTCTTGACATGGAAACAAAGATGGCAGCTGTTGGATGTGTATCGTGCTGTGAAAGTGTGAATACTAGCGAGCGTCGAGGAATTTGCGATCCGCTTTCCTACTGCTTATATATATTATGTATTATGGGCGCCGGCAGCGTATATTGTTGGTAGGATTTGACAGAAAGACGCGGTAAATATAGGTGAAAGAAGGTATAGAACATAAGAATGTTGGTTAGTAAATAGATTTCGTATTTAGTTGCGATTATAGTTTTATTGAACGCTTCAGTCGCTATGCAATTCCCGGGGGTGCTTTTCCTCGAAGTTTAAGCATTGCATGGCCATCATACTATTTTACAACTCTGGATCTGGAATCTGGATAGTTTAGCTGTGTATCCCCACGGTTACGTGGATAATAACTTAGGGGTGCAACGAATCACAGAACTATCACCGGTTCGGTTCGCGTTTTCGGTTTCTCACATTTCGGTTCGGTTATTTCGGTTCGAATATTTGCGATCAATTACAATTTATAGCACCAAACAGAAGTGCATTTAATAACAGACTGGTATAATACCATAGATCTGAGGAGGCCGGCGGATCAACCATAAGTTGTCATTTTTGCAGACAAAATGAACGCGTTGACCTCTCGGGTGGCATGTAGAAGTGGTCTATCAATGTTACTGCTCGCTGATGGCGAGAGTTACGACCAGCCAACGTCGCAGTGGCGGTATCTCAAAGCGTACTTAATCGGGTAATATATAAAAGTGGAACCGAAACCGAGCCGGAAAACGGAACGACGGTTCGAATATCCGATGGTGGCGCAAAACCGGCGGTTTCGTTAACCGGCTGGTTAACCGTTACTACCACCAATAA
>NW_014577915.1:51644-65757 GCF_000485595.1 Priapulus caudatus
AACGGGGGGGTACGGGGCAAGGTTGGGGGGGTAGGGGCGGTGTGAGGGGGCTCTACTTAGCAAAAGCAGATTCAGTTCCTTTGTTGACAGTCAGACAAATCCATGTTCTAACCCTCCTTTTGAGGGTCAAAAGGTTATCAGACACTTACTCTTCGCACGTCGTTGGAAAGTACATTTATGCGTCCTTTCAATAAAGTGACTAAAAATGGCTGCCCGTCAGCACTTGAAACAAAAAGTTTTTTCACTGGGTCTGTTTAGACCATGTCCTCAGAAAATGTACTGATATCTTCCTTTCCCCCACTGCCCTTTGAGCCTGTGATCTCCAATTCGCGACTGGTGATGCGGTTTCTCCCCATCACACGTATACATCAAATTATTAAGAGCGATAGTCGAGCCATTGATATTGTGTGCCGCAATTCCGTATTTCCTCCTATACCTTAGGTTAAAGGGGAAATATCTCCCCCTACAATTGACATCCACGAGTCCCTTTTCGCGACCCCCCCACCCCCCCCGACGTCCCGAATATCAAAACGAACGTCGAGCGGTTAAGATTTGTGCCACAACTGTTGACGGACAGACGGCCGCGCAAAACGGACAATTCATGCGATTTCTACAAGCTGTATCTGACTTCGATCAGCCTGAGCTAAAAAATAGCTTTATGGGAGCTTATAGTTCAGATTATATACATATGTAAAAAAGTATTTATGAAGGAAATTGGTTGGGCGTACAGTGTATAGGACTCGGGAATACAAGACTTCCAAAAGGAGGCACAAGGGGACCATCGTGAGAAACATGCATAGTAGTTAGGAGTCTGACACCGGGAATCTCAGGCCCTGTTGGTCAGAAAAAATGTAAATACTTGTCAACTATCATAAAGATTTAAAAAGTCCATAAACTTTTTGCCACGATGAAGCTACCTTGCGGCACAATGTGTATGACACTTGTAGACTTACGAAAGTCATCGGATTTATACTGTTTCTGCTAATGGGCGTAAGATTATTACTGTTTGCTTTTCTCTGAAGCGATACTCACCACTCCACTCGGATGCCTGAGAAGAATGTTGCTGCTGCCCGGTGCCCGTTCATGGATGCTTGCGCTACTTTGGCGTGTGAGTAGCCATAAATGTGAATCAGCAGAACTGTCAGAAAACATCTGCAAGCATCTCGTTTGCAAATGTAACTTCTTGTGACAGTGAAACAATCCTCCTTTGTATCTGAACCTTTTTGCTGAAAACATTGTTCGGCCGTATGTTTGAACGCCAGAATGAAATGGAGGTGCGTGGTGGTCCGTGCCGTTTCGTACATGGATTCCACGGTTCATTGACAATTATCGCTAGGCATGCCAACTGAACGCGCATTTACAGCAGTCAAGAGCTTTCAAGCAGCTGAACGGTAACAGCTGGAGATGCATCACCAGTGCGCAGAGATTACTGCGATGACGCTTTAATAAACACTGCACGCCTTCGTGATTGTTTTTACATTTATATGTATGCTTGTAATTCTCAAGATCTTTCGTATCTTCGATTTATTTCTCAGAGTAAAACCATAACGTACGGAATGCGCAACTCAGACCACGAAGAACTGGAAATCGACCTGGATGATTAGCAATTTGCGTACGTCCGAGCATGCTGCGAAAAATGTCCGGTGCACTTATAATAATGTATCACACCCGATTCGGCCGGCGGCTGCGTATTTGAAACTGTAAACAACGGATCATTTACTTTGACGCAGATTTTCACATTACACATTTCTAGTACCAGCCAGTGATATTGGACAAGCTAAATACACATATTGGATGTAAGGTTATGTACTTATTATAAAACTACACAAGTGCCAGCAGTTACTCTAGCATCCGTCAAATGCATAATCAATGGGCCTATTATGCCTTTAATCTTCCTTAATGACTGAATATATGCCATAATGTCCAGTTCATCAATGAGATCTCCTTTTGTGCTTTCTCTTCGCACCTTTCTTTTTTCTCCTCCTCCAATGCTTGCCTTCTCCCTATCTATGTCTTTGCTGCCTCTCTTCTTCCAGCGCCATAGCGATCAATGTAGTTCTCATCCTCGGGCATCTGAACAAATGGAAAAATGTAGCCTCATCAAAAGCGTCTGATTACGCACACAACATTGAAATAATTCAACACAGGGCGATCCCCAACATATTTTCTGCTATTTACTTTAGGATTCATATATTAATAGAATGCTTCTGCACCACAAATCTCTATCCTACTGCCTCCAAGCATCAAGACACACTATGATACAACAACCTTACCGTAACATTCTCAACTCCATTTCTAGAAAAATTAAGAAACTATTGTTTCCAATGAGCTGCGCTGGCACACAAGCGAATTAACATACTGCAATAACAGAATCGACAAATTGATATTTAGAATTGTTATCTAATAGCGCACCGACGATCGCTTGAACAACACTTTCATACAAATAGCAATACATAAGTATTTTCGTGGGGAGGATGCCAGAAAAAAAAATTCCTTTAACGAAAACTGAGCTGCTCAGCTGTTTGAGGATTGCAATTGGCAACTCAGTCGAAACAATCAATTATGTGCGCAAGAGCTATTCTATTTATAAGTTTCAAGGCACATTATTGTGCAGGTTTCCAACTAACAGAAAACTTTTGGCGTTCCTCTTAGGACAGGAATTGCAAAATTAATGGGTAGGCCCATTGTAACAATTCAACAGGCTCGAGTTTACATCTGCCATTGCTGTAGCAACAAAGGAGCGACGCAACAGTGACCTAATCAGTCATTAGCAACCTGCAATGTTAGGCGACGGCCACTCACCGTGCTGACTTTGACGCTGACGCAGATACTGTTCGCTCATTGTCACGTGCAGTGTTGTCCTTGACCTGTATTTGCCAAAACTTACTAGGTCAAGAGAATAACTCTACAAGTTTGCGATTTGTTCTTTTTAATATCACTGCTTTGGTTATTCTTTTTGTGTATTGTTCAATCTGCAGCTTCGTCACTCTTCGACATCCAGTGTTTGTACAATCAGTTTAGAAGACTATTCAGACAACAAGATGTTTACAACTGAAAGCATTACTGATTCCAACAATGAATCTGTATATATATATACGATTTCAGAGGTTCAGTTGTGTTACACGTAAGCAAGTAGTTTTATGTTGTTGTGCTGCTGTATATTACTAAATGGAAAAGATGATATGGAAGGACTACACACGTAACAGATCTATCAGCACCATGTAATTATATGTATCTTAAACGTTAACTTCTGTTTACCTGATTTGTCTCGATTCCTCCAGGTAGTCATCCTGTACGTCGTTCATGTGTGTCCAAAGTCCTGACTCCTTGCTTGATTGTAACTGATAAAGAACATCATTTCAATTGGAGTAATCGCCAATCATCGATATTGATATGAGCTGTACAACTAATTTTATTATTAGCCTCATGGAAAACACTACTATGCTGGCAGCTGTCGCGGTGTTTGCAGTGAACTCTCATTATTGATAGCCTTTTTTGGACAGTGTATGGCGTTTCGCCGCCGATGCAACCATTATCCTGCCTCAGCTAACTGTAGAGCACCTTGGTATAATCCATTTCATAAAACTATAGCAAGCCTACTAACATATCTCTCCATTTGGCACATTTACAAAAAAATCCACTTGACATTTGTCGCGGCCCACCCGCACAGCCTGTCTGCGACTGCGCAACTTCCTCGAACCCTGATAAAGGTGTCAAAGCGTGTGATCGTTAGGTAGTTTCTCTATTCTCAATTACGTTTCAGTGTACTATACACAGCTGTCTTTGGGCCCAACATACCTCCCTGAGAATACACGCTTTGCGAATGTCCACCTGCCTTCATCTACTAGCGTGTCCTCAAAAACTGCTGATGCGAAATTACTACGTCGCGAGAGGGTTATCGCATTCTGGCAGCTTCCCGATCTCCGCGCAAATAGCAGCCTCCACGCACACGTGCTCTCCCTGCCTCGCAGCCGCAACTCGAAACACACCACCCACGCTGGCACATATCTCAAGAATTATGCTTGTAAAGGTCAGTTGTGCGTGCTTGGCCGCCGGGAGTGGTCGCTGTGGGCTGTACTCCTGTGGGTCAGTATGTCATTAATTTAGGTGACCCCAAAATTCCTCAATGCGATCTGCGCAATGATGCGACAATGTGCAAAGGGCTGACAAGCGTATATGATCCTTGGGCCGCTCTCACGTATGTCCATAATGCGCATGTTACTGCATGCAGGTCTATGACGTCGTGCACGGCAGCTGTGAAGCGGTTAATCCATAATCGCTGCGGCATATTACATAATCATGCACACGTAATACTGCCAAGACAGCAAGTCTGGCGGCAGATCGAACTTCTAGAAAACAGCACATAGGTACAATTTCACAGTATTGCTGTATCAGTCATCAATCCTGAGTTTAATATTTAGAACAACGAGAGAATGCACTCTCTAACAAATCAACGCGGAGTGGTCTGGAAGAGTGCTGAGGCCACAGAGCCACATAGATGGAGAACAGAGTTTAGATAACAAGTGACCTGCACGAGAGCGACAACGCCGCTCATAGGTTTCAATTACTGCGGTGCTCTGTGGTGGCCAGTGGTGAGGTTTTTCTATGTAAACGCCTGTTAAGTCGCCTAAAAAATGTGAATTCACTCTAACACCCAGCGCACAAACAGTAGGAATGGCATAGGAGATCGGTATCAAGGAGCCTTACATCAAAAGAAATGTTTCACGTATGGGATCATTTAGAAAGTTCGCCACGACCCGGTGAGTGGACGTCGTAGCGCCTTATTAAAGTGCCCATCCTTCTAGTATATAAAGATGGAACAGCCTCCCATCGGTACGTCAAATTAGTAAGTAAAGACTATACTTGGCAGACAGATAGAGTAAGAAATCCATTTACCATAAGGCAACCCCATACAGGTAGCAATACGAGAGCTGCCCCTGTAATCTAAAATAACGCAGCAAAAGAACTAACACCAGATACAAACCACCCACCATGCACTGGCACTTGGACAGGGCATACGTTAAATAGATAACAGCATGACAAGCTACAGCAAAAGTTTTTTATATTTATTTATATCCCAATAGAAAATATAATAAGATTTCAAGGGAATAAACTTCTTCAACCAAAATTCTCCAGCTTATTTGATATTTCGAATTGATGACATTGTAGCATCATTAACATCCAGGATGTCACTAGAATTCTTGCTAAGACCAAAAAACGAGCGGCAGCTCAAATTCTATTCATAACAGCTAAAGCAATCCAATAAGTTTAAACCGACACCTAATGCAGGACGATCAAAAGGTTAATCCGAAGCATTATCTATTCGGCATAGTCCAGCAGAACAATTAACATTCCATGGATCCTTTTCACATAAAAGCCAATAAAAATGCAAAGTAAGGCTCAACCGTTCTAAAAATCATAAAGCTATTTTCAGCGCTCTGTCAGCCCATGTGCCTTCAGAAATGTCTTAAAAGCTGCCTGTGTCCTTTTGGACTGGGACCTCCAATTTCGGCACGGAGTCGATCGCTTTTCCTACCAGGTTGAGGCTGTACACAGCCTTCAAAGGGCCTACGGTAGCCACGGGGTTTCGCCATTTTGCTGGCCGGACCGGCCAATTGTGATTTCGCATCGAGCTGTCCTGGAGTTTAGAGCACATCTGCGCGTGTTGGCAGGTTGCCAGTACTAACCTTAATATAGTTACTCGAGCCAAAGATGAGCGTCGTTTATGGAGGTTCATAGGTGATTTTCTAGATCAGTTTTTAGCTTCGATCGGTATCAGTTTGGCTGTGCCTACATATAAAAGGTTTCATGGTTTTCAATCACCATTTAGATTATTTTTTTTTAAGATGTTTGAAAACTAACGTGATACAGTTTTGTTTACAACGACTGGGTGGCGTCCACTCTAGCTCGCGACCGAGTCTGAGAAGTGCAGCCAAAACGAATTTCCACCCAAGGGTAACAGACCCGAGGCTCATATATACACATATTTGTCATTAATTAAAGTAAAAGGATTGTAAATAGTGCTTTAACGCAGGGACATTCCGTAAGGAATAAACGTCCAGGGGCCTGTTGTCAGAAACAAAATTAGTCTTATTACTCTTAACATTACTCATTAGTCTTAACATTAACTTCCACTCGTTAACTGTTGACAGAAACATCGTAATGTTACGAGAACGAAAAATCCTCGCAAATATCCTCTTAAACACTTAACATTACGAGAGCCCAGACCCTCTCGTAACTTTAATATTAAGATGAAAATAACACATTTAGACTAAGAATTACAATTATAGTGATATTATATTTTATATTAATGAGTAATAACACGTCAAAAACATTAATTATCTATCGATCGTGAAGCAAAACAAAACGTTTACAAATGGCGTATGGCATTTGTTCTCTTGTTTTAAATACTTTTGCACTGACCACGACTCTCGCGTCTCGTGTTACAGTGTGAGAATTTGTTTTGTTGTGCAGAATAAATTCATGACCGCATCGATTTTCATCAAATATTATTTATATGTGGTTAGCCATCATAATATCAAGAGTACATAATAGGAGAAGAGTATGACATCGTTTTAACAGCGTTTTGCATAGTTTTCAACTTGTAAATATTCTATCAATATGTGAATAAATATATTCAAACTTTACCTTATTTTCGTCTATGAGTCTCCCTTAATCATATGACACCACCGATTTACCTGGAAATCATATGTGTTCTTCAAAAAAGTTCTTTGAATACGACACGGTTTCAAACAGTTTCTACGAATGGCAGCATGTGTAGGCGAAAGTTTAGTATGGGATTAGTGTTCTATTGTCTCTATCTTGTATCTTGATTACAACCTGGTGCTGCCGCCGCATATCAACTTTGGTCGAACTTTCGCCTAACACATGCTGCCATTTGTGGAAACTGTTTGAAACCGTGTCGTATTCAAAGAACTTTTTTGAAGAACACACACGATTTCCAGGTAAATTGGTGGTGTCATATGATTAAGGGAGAATCATAGATGAAAGTAAGGTAAAGTTTGAATATATTTATTCACATATTGATAGAATATTTACAAGTTGAAAACTATGCAAAACGCTGTTAAAACGGTGTCATACTCTTCTCCTATTATGTACTCTTGATAATATGCATAAATTACTGTGATGTACAATAAATGTGTATGAATTTGAATTTTGTGATCGATTTTCATCCAATCAGCAGCCTTGTGACATGAAATTATGAAGTTCCTGTTATCGTGAGTTTGCTCGTAGCTACGATGTGTTTTTTGTCAACGCTACTCTCGTAACATTAACATTAGTCGTAAGTGTTATCTTAGCATTAACTTTACGATGTTTCTGACAACGGGCCCCAGGGCTGTAGGCATAGCTAGATTGGCCTTGGAATGTGACCCTACTGAAGATGTACGACTTAATCATCGTATACCGTGCAAGAAAATTGAGAATGAGAAATGTAAGATTTGTGCCCAACTGTTGACGGACAGACGGACGGACAATCATGCGATTCTACAAGCTGTATCTGACTTCGTCAGCTGAGCTAAAAACATAGCTTATGGGAGCTTATAGGTTCAGATTATATACATATAAAAGAGTATTTATTAGAAATGGTGGCTGTACAGGTGTATAGGATCGAATTACAAGACTTCCAAAAGGAGGCACAAGGGGACCATTGTGAGAAACATCATTAGTAGTTAGGAGTCTGACATCAGGAATCTCAGGCCTGTTGTCAGAAAAAATGTAAATACTTGTCACTATTATAAATTTAAAAAGTCATAACTTTTGCACATGAAGTATTGCACAAATGTTATGACACTTTAGACTTACGAAAGTCATCGGTATTTATACTGTTTCTGCCAATGGGCGTAAGATTATTACTTGTTTGCTTTTCTCTGAAAGCGATACTCACCACTCCCACGCGGATGCCTGAAGAGAATGTTGCTGCCCCTGCCCGGTGCCCGTCCATGGCTGCTTGCGGTACTTTGGCCGTGTGAGTAGCCATAATGTGATCAGCAGGAAGGTCAGAAAACATCTGGAAGCATTCGTTTGCAAATGTAACTTCTGTGACCAGCTGAAACAATCCTCCTTGTATCTGAACCTTTTGTGAAAACATTTGTTCGGCCCGTATGTTTTGAACGCCAGATGAAATGGAGGTGCAGTGGTGGTCCGTGTTTCGTACATGGATTCCACGTTCATTACAATTATCGCTAGCATGCCAACTGAGCGCAATACAGCAGCAAGAGCTTTCAAGCAGCTGAACGGTAACAGCTGGAGATGATCTACCAGTGCGCAGAGATACTGCATGAACGTAATAAACACGGATGCTTCGTGATTGTTTTTCACATTTATATGTTGCTTGTAATCTCAAGATCTTCGTATCTTCATTTATTCTCAAGAGTAAAACCATAACGTACGGAATGCGCACTCAGACCACAAGAATGGAAATCACTGATGATAGCATTGCGTACGTCCGAGCATGCATGCGAAAATGTCCGGTGCACTATAATCTGTATCACACCCGATTCGGCGGCTGCGGTTTGAAACTGTAAACAACCGATTTATTTGACCGCAGATTTTAATTACACATTTCTTAGTAACCAGCAGTGATATTGGACAAGCTAATACACATTTGGATGTAAGGTTATGTACTTATTAACTACACAAGGTGCCAGTTACTCTAGCATTCGTCAACATTGCATAATCAATGGGCCTATTATGCCTTTAATCTTACTTAATGACTGAATATTATGCATAAATGTACCAGTTCATCAATGAGATCTTCCTTGTGCTTTCTCTTCGCCACCTTTTCTTTTTTCTCCTCCTCCAATGCTTGCCTTCTCCTATCTAGTCTTTGCTGCTCTTCTTCTTCCAGCATAGCATCAATGTAGTTCTCATCCTGGCTCTACCAAATGGAAAAATGTAGCTCATCAAAAGGTCTATACGCACAACATTGAAATAATTCAACCACAGGCGATCCCCAACATATTTTGTATTTACTTTGGATTCATATATTAACATAGAATGCTTCTGCACACAAATTCTATCCTACTGCCTCAAGATCAAGACACACTATAATGACAACAACCTACCGTAACATTCAAACTCCATTCTAGAAAATTAAAAACTATTGTTTCCAATGAGCTGCTGCGCACACAAGCGATAACATACTGCAATAACAGAATCGACAAATATATTTAGAATTGTTTCTAATAGCCACCGACATCGTTGAACAACACTTCATAAATAGCCAATCACATAAGTATTTTCGTGGGGATGCCAAAAAAAAATTCCTTAACGAAACTGAGCTGCTCAGCTGTTTGAGGATTGCAATGGCATCAGTCGAACAGATCAATTTATGTGCGCAGAGATATTCTATTTTTATAAGATTTAGGCAATTATTGTGCAAGGTTTCCCAACTAACAGAAAACTTTTAGCTATCCTTAGGACAGGATTGCAAAATTAATGGTAGGCCCATGTAACATTCAACAGGCTCGAGTTTACATCTGCCATTGTGTAGCAACAAAGGAGACGAACAGTGACCTAATCCCAGTCATTAGCACCTGCAATGTAGGCGAGGCCAATCACTGTGACTTTGACGCTGAGCGATACTGTTGGTCATTGTCACTGCAGTGTGTCTTGACCTTATGTTGCCAAAACTTACTAGAAGAGAATACTTACAAGTTTGGATTTGTTTTTTTTAATCACTGCTTGGTTATCCTTTTTGTATTGTTCAATCTGCAGCTTCGTCTCTTCGACATCAGTGTTGTACATCAGGTTGAAGACTATATCAACAAACAAGAGATGTTTACAACTTTTGACAACATACTTTCCAACAATGAATCTGTATATATATATATATACGATTTCAGAGGTTCAGTTGTGTTAACGTAAGAGTGTTTTATGTTGTTGTGCTGTGTTATACTAAATGAAAAGATATATGGAAGACTAACAGATCTATCAGCACCATGTAATTATATGTATCTTAAACTTAACTCTTTACCTATTGTCTCGATTTCTTCCAGATAGTCATTGTACTCGTTCAGTGTGTCAAAGTCTGACTCCTTCTTATTGTAACTGAAAGAACATCATTTCAATTGAGTAATCCCAATAATGATATTGATATTAGCTGTCACAACCTAATTTATATATTAGCTCATGGATAACACTACTATGTGCAAGCTAGTCGGTGTGTTGCAGTGACCTATTATTTGACTAGCCTTTTTTGGACCAGTGATGCGCGTTTTCGCCGCCGATGCAACCATTCTGATCGCAATGTAGAGCACTTTGTATATATCCATTTTCAAAAAATAGTAAGTACTAACATTTTCCATTTGCAATTTACAAAAAAATCCACTCGCATGTTGTGCGTGTGCGAGTGCTAATTTCGAACCCTGATGAAGTGTAAAGGTTGTTCGTGTAGGTACTTTCTCTACTTCTCATACGTTTCGTGTACTATACACAGCTTTCTTTGGCCAACATACTCCCTGAGAATCCGCTTGCGGATGTCCACCTCCTTCTCTACTAGCGTGTCCTCAAACTGCTGTATGCGAAAGTTACTACGTCGGAGAGGAGTTTCGCATTCTGGGCAGCTTCCCGATCCTCGCGCGAATAGCAGCTCCACACAGTTCTCACAGCTGCAATGTAACACACAACGTGCACATAGTAAAGATGCTTGTGTGCGTGTGCGTGCGTGCGTGCGTGCGTGTCTCCGTGGGTTCAAGTATGTATTAATTAGGTGACCCCAAATTCCCCAATGCATTTTCGCAATGTGCGACATGTGCAAATGTGGACAGCTGTTATATCCTTGGGCCGTCTCCGTGTGTGTGCGCATGTATGCATGCAGGTCTATACGTGTGCATGTGCGTGCAAGGGATTAATCATGTGTGCATATTCATATCCATGACACGTACTGCAAGAACAGCGGGGCAAGTAGAACTTCTAGAAAACAGCAACATATGTACATTTCACACGTTTGCTGTATCATATCATCCTGGTTTATATTAGAACAGGATTTAAAATCAATGGAGTGGCTGGAGGTACCACAGGCACTTGGGACAGTCAGTAAAAACTGAAAATAATATGAACGCACATTCACAAATAGGTCCTACTACCGTACCTCTCAATTACAGTTCCACTGTGGTGTCACTGTATATAAACTTTCCTTCATAAAAACTTTCACGGTTCGTGCCGATCCATCAAGATTGTAGACGATTCACAAATTCGATCAGCCCCGGTAGCGCCAAGCCCGATTGGCTGCAGTGACAACAGCTGTTTATGATACGTCCCGCCTGCAGCCAATCGCGCTCCGCATCGCCCGACGCCACAGGGGCTATCGGATTCGTTAATTAGAGATACGGCTGCCGTACCTCCAGCCACTGCCTAAAATCAACAGTCCAAAATATACCACTACCAGGGAAAAAGAAACTTAGTAAGGTTTACTTTAGACTGCAGGGACATCTCCACTCATTTATCACTCTTAAATCTAAATACACTCACAGAGAGTGCCCACAGACATTCACCATAAGCTTCAGAGACGGGTGTCTGTATTTCGTAGTCTTGCATCTCGGACATTCATAGTCATCCATGACGCTGCTAGTGTTGACGAACACCGCGGCTCTTGTTGGTCCCGATTCGTCGCCTGAGCTGAAGTCGAAGAGAATAACAACGATATCACACCGGTACGTACCCACAATATTATACCATTAATTACTTAACCTGTATGATACAGGCGGTATGTTTCGCTTCACTACACTATCTACCGCCTGTACGCCAGCTCAACCCTGGCGTTTCGCAAGCCTCGTTATCGATCAGGCAACTTGAATGTGCATTTCGGGACAACGCAACGAGCTAGAATTATAGTAAACTTTGCTTACCCTGTCACCTATTACCCTATTATCCTGTCACGGTTTCGCAGCTCAACTTCCCTACAAAATTCCGCAGTTTATCAAATGTGAGATGAAAACCAGTCAGCAGTCTCGGTGATAATATCGCACTACATCACATGTTCTATTGTTCAGACGGTATGGAAATGTATCGGAAAGGTATTAAAAACTTAGTAGTAAATACGCATAGAGTTATATAAATATATAATAATATATAACTCTAATATATAACTAATATATCTCTATATATAACTCTATAGTACTAATATATAACTCTATTTATACAAGGGGTCTAATATATAACTCTATGTAAATACGCCAGTACAGTAGGTTCACTACTGATCACTATAATATAGATTATATTACAGAGATCAGTGAGGTCCACTGATTTCTATAATAAAACATATATATATATATATATATATATATATATATATATATATAAAACCTATGTTATTTATAGAGATCAGTGAGTAGGTTAGACTGGTACTCGCTCCCACCTCGATTACCTAAGCCGAGAGGTAGGACCTAGACTGGTACCCGGTCCCACCTATCGGCTTAGGTCACGAGTAATCGAGTAACCACGAGTAATTGAGGTGGGAGCGAGTACCAGTCTAGGTGGGAGCAAGTACCAGTCTAGGTGGGACCGGGTACCAGTCTAATCGCACTACATGCTCTATTGTTTAGACGGTATGGAAATGTATCGGAAAAGTATTAAAAACTTTAGGTATAATCTTTGGTATAATCATAGAAATAATATAGATAACCTAGAATGTTAAAGGGACAGTAGCCTCTAGGATTTTACTGCATACAACTGTACTTACTGTATAACAAATCGTCTATACCCACACGTATTTCTTACCAGATACCTAATTTAATTGTTATAATTAATTACACATCAACGCTACGAAATTTGAACGGCGACATGACACCCGCGACCATGCTGCCACCCCGAAAAAGTTGCATATGAGAACAGACCACTATTAAATCCTCCATAGGATTCTATACTTAAGAATTAAATTTCAGGAGCTGAAAAATAATATTTCAACCGCTTTCGGCCGAGTGGCAATATTAAAGCTAGGTAGCCATGTACTTCAGCTGTGCACCATTAGAGTTATGACATATGTTGTCCGGCGTTTTAAAAAAATATCGCGAATTTACTAATCGACACCACATTTGAGCCTGAAAAACAGTCGCGCAGTCGAATGGGGGCCATACATTGAAAGAATTCGTTTTATATTACCAGTAACCATCCACCCATCTCCATGTGCATGTCAATGACACACACGATAGCCAGCCCAGAGCTGGCCAGCCTAAATAATGCAACCACAAAACGTCACGTCAGCTTTAGTGCACGAGCTGTGGGCACTCCGATTGGTCGGCCGATGACGCGTCACATCCTCTAACCAGAGCACTTATATCAACTGAGTTGATATAAGTGCTCTGCTCTAACCTAACAGGGTAATGAACCGGTAGTGATTTAATAGTGGTCACGTGTCATCCACCGACCTTTCAGCCTTGAATTGCGTGCTGTACTCGCTAGGCTATTGAGGAATATTGGAATTATTAATTTTGGATGTGTTTTGTCATTGAGTGACGAAACAAGCTCAACCAATAGCAGCGCTCACTAGAGCCCTATGTTCTTGATTGACCTAGGAAAAAAAATCACGCTGGCTGGAAAGTGATTTTGCGCAACTTATCAGATCGTGCGCTTTGAGTGGCGCCACCGTCGTTGTAATCAAACTGTAGTCGTTAGTTTTAAAACATTTTTTAATAATATTTTTAATGGTGATTGAACCATGAAACTTTTTATGTAGCGTAATTTTAACCTAAATTAACTGAAAATAACCATAGAACCTAGAGTAAACAATCCCTTTAAGTACAGGGAGATCAGGGCGAATCAGCGTTCTAGGTTATCTATCTATATTATTTCTATGGGTATAATAGCTAGTAGATGTCGTCCAAAGACAGCAGAAGCAGTGCATTTTTTCAAAGGAAAAGTTGATTCATATGCTCTGGTAGCAGAAGACAGAGCATTATGATTCTCATAATCTAAAGCTGTGCTGCCTGCGCTAATATATATATGTATATATGCAGGCCCGTAGCCAGAGGGGGTTCGGGGGGTTCGAACGAACCCCCCCCCCGAGCCTCCCCCCCCCCAAGCAAACAATTTTTTTTTTTTTTAATTTGCAGGAATTTTACCTCAGGTCGCTCCATTTTAGTGTAATAATTGC
>NW_014577915.1:66316-69678 GCF_000485595.1 Priapulus caudatus
TCTCTCTCTCTCTATCTCTCTCTCTCTCTCTCTTCTCTCTCTCTCTCTCTCTCTCTCTCTCTCTCTCTCTATATATATATATATATATATATATATATATTAGTGCAGGCAGCAGAGCCTTAGATTATGAGAATCATCTCTATCTCTATCTAAGGCTTTGGCAGACAGCAGAGATAGGACATAACATAAAAAAATAATTACAAATACTTAGGTGTACTTCCATTCAGAAGACTTTAAATTCATAGTCCAAACGTCTTGCGAATTTTTGTATGACATGATTATTTCCAGCTAGTTTTTTCCAATTTTGTTTACGGTTACACTCGAGATTTTGCACGGGTTTTGCTTTAATGAAGAGTAAACGTTTATTGACAAACGATTCGAATCAATCACGCGTTATATTTGTAGAAGAGATGTATTTCTATGCCCAAGCCAAAAGTTTTTTTGAAATTTCCTGCACCTCATTATGTGACAGCACATATTTTGAATATTTATGTAAAATTCGTATTTTGGATATTTTTCAATTACCACAAAAAGCATGAAAGCAAAATTCTTGCCACAAGTTAAGCACAACATCCACCAAAATCGCGCCTTAGGATTTCTCTTTTTCAAGTTCCATATATTTTCTGTAAAAAATAAAAGAAATTGCCTAAAATTTAAGTTGTATGTTTGGATTAAAAGTTTCCGCAAATAAAGAACCATAATTCATCAAAGACGGCACTTAATAACAAATTGTGACGCGCAGCAATGTGTAAAATTAAATTATTCCAAGTTGTAATGACAGAGTAATATCCATATTTATACATCGACTACTGTGTCACTGGCAGATGGCTGCCGTAGAAGAGTTGGTGCCGATCATAGATATCACATAACATAGTTATTATGTGATATCTATGGTGCCGATAGTTTCTGGCATAATGAATACCGTGAAAAGGCTGATTGTATCATATATATGACGTCATCAGTGTTTAAAGGGCCACGGCTCACTACACACGTACGCGAGCAATCAAAACGCTCTGAAAGTTTACATGCATCGTTACATGCATTACATTGCATCCATTACATGCATACATTACATGCATCGAGAAATAAAAATAAAAAATCAATGAAATTTTGCATAAAAGCTTGAGTATATTATTAAGGGCAAACGTGCAGGTGGAAAGCTTTACACATTCAGATATATTTCCTCATACAAATTAATAAAGGCCATATCGATTAGAAGTTAAATATCATAAAAAATTTTCCTTAAAATCCAAAGATGGCCCCGAAGAAAGACATCTTTTTATTTTATCAAGTATATTTACTGTTATGGCATCAAAACACGCTAAATGTCAAATTATGCACGAACTACTATACACCACATGCATGAGTTAGCAATCAGATAATATCTGATATGATTATATATATATATATGTAATATAATTATAATATAATTATTACTATAATTATATATTTATATTATATTATATTTAATATATATTATTCCAGTGCATCAGTGTCAGTGATATCACAGACTAACGGATAGTCTGTGGTGATATGCTCTGGTGATATGCATTTCCCATAATCCACGCGCAGCCTCGTCGTGAACTGTGACCTCTGCTGTGACGTTTGCAATTTGCATGAGCGCCCCCTATGATATCCGCGTCAGAGTGTATCGCGATTGGGGCCTATTGTAGGAATAGAAAAATGGCTGACTTTTAGCAAATATTGCGAAAACAGAAGGAATATCATACTCTCAGTATTTTTCCCTGATATAAACTGAGACATGGCCGCACCGGTCGTTACTTCAAAGTCTGAATTCCATGTTGGTGGAAAATACCGGCTTGTTAGAAAGATTGGTAGTGGTTCTTTTGGTGATATATACTTGGGCATCAACATAACAAATGGTGAGGTAAGACTTGTCTTTACTGTCTTTAGATCAAGAAAGATTACAATCACAGAAACACAGTACCACGAATCTCGCCATATATTTATGCAATACCTTTTTTGCAAGTAGGCTCTAATTACATTTTCTAGTATGCTTTCCATATTCCATTGAAAAATCTATTTAAAAAATCGGTTATACTACACCCTTACTCCTTAGTCCTTACCTTACAGGCTATTGACTATTGTCAGTTTTGACTATTGACAGTATTGTCCTAATTCCCACAGGCACTTGAAGCGTTTCAATAAAATATAATGCTAACTAAATACGAAATCTATTTACTACCAAATTCTTAATATTTCTATACTCTCTTTCACCTATTAGTATTATTGCCGACAGGTTCCTGTCAATTCCGTCCAAATCCTATCCTATGTGCAACCATATACGCTGCCGGCGACATTGCTCTCGCGGCTCTACTGTTGCACGCTTACACTAATATATATAGCAGGTAGGAAAGCGGGATCGCAAAATTCGCTCGACGCTTGCTGGATTTCACACTTTCACAGCGCGAATACACATCCAACAGCTGCCATCTTTATTTCTATGTCAAGAACAGTGTTCACTTGTTATAAAAACATACTGTCTCTGTTCGTAACCGAGCTGTGTCACGCGAAATCACACAAAGACTGACGAAATTCTCGCGTTCGCGAACCTTGCCCCGTAATGTAAATGGCTGTCAGAATCAGGAAACACCTACCAGCGCTCTTCGTGACCTCATTCTTGCGCCGCAACGCTGGAACGTTTATCCACCTCTTTTCTCGCTCCCACCTCTTGGCTTAGCTTAGTCACTCGATGGGTAATCGAGGTGGGAGCGAGTCCCAGTCTATATAGCCCTGATTCTGACAGCCATTTACATTACGGGGCAAGGTTCGCGAACGCGAGAATTTCGTCAGTCTTTGTGTGATTTCGCGTGACACAGCTCGGTTACGAACAGAGACAGTATGTTTTTATAACAAGTGAACACTGTTCTTGACATGGAAACAAAGATGGCAGCTGTTGGATGTGTATTCGTGCTGTGAAAGTGTGAAATCTAGCGAGCGTCGAGTGAATTTTGCGATCCCGCTTTCCTACCTGCTATATATATTAGTGTATTATGGCGCCGGCAGCGTATATTGTTGCACGTAGGATTTGACAGAAAACTGTCGGTAATAATAGGTGAAAGAGAGTATAGAAACATTAAGAATTTGGTAGTAAATAGATTTCGTATTTAGTTAGCATTATATTTTATTGAAACGCTTCAAGTGCCTGTGCTAATTCCCGTGTTTTCCTCGAAGTTTTTAGCATTGCATGGCCATCATACTATTTTTACAATCTGGATCTGGATCTGGATAGTTTACTGCGTAGCCCACGGTTACGTGGATAATAACTAGGGGTGCAACGAATCACAACTTCACGGTTCGGTTCGGTTTTCGGTTTTCACATTTCGGTTCGGTTATTTTCG
>NW_014577915.1:72718-84989 GCF_000485595.1 Priapulus caudatus
AGCATTAACATTAGCATTAACTGTACGATGTTTCTGACAACGGGCCCCAGGGCTGTAGGCATAGCTAGATTGGCCTTGGAATGTGACCCTACTGAAGATGTACGACTTAATCATCGTATACCGTGCAAGAAAATTGAGAATGAGAAATGTAATAAAATGTTGGCAACAATTTCAACTGGACTTCCCTTTTCAACCATCTCCACTGCTGTGTAACATGTGTCGTAGTCGAATGATCATGACGTTGGAGACTATTATAGGGGGCGCCTAATGTCTGACATGAAACCATTGTCTCATAGCCGTGTCAGAAGTGAAAGTTTTTTTTTAAAGCTACCCTATCATTAGCTTGATATGGTATTAGTTAACCATCTGATTTGCAATTCAAACCAGTTTTGTTGTACAGTGATTAGACTCACCCAATTCTTCTTACTCACCGTTTCCCACCCTCATCTTTTTGGATTACCCATTCTATCATTTTAACATATATAACGAACATTGGAAACCCCATAATAAACAGTTATGGATTATAGGGTAACAATGTTTGGTTAAGATAATACAATATAGGTTGGCTTGCAATTCTGCAATAGTCATTTATACTATTGCTAGCATCGGATTGTACCTACAGTGTTTTGTAGCGATTGAGTCATAAGGAAGAAAATGAAATTTTTTAGTGTCTGTATGTCTGCATGCGTGCGTGCGTGCGTGTGCAACCCTGCATGCAGGCATATATGGTTTTGTTCTACAAAATCAGTTCTACAGCATCGTGCCAGTGCCTTGATCTTAGCTACACTGGTTCCTGTTCAGAATCTCCGAGATAAGCAACTTAAGGAACGTGCATTTATTTCTGAATCTTTATGTATCGCAATTATGGTTCCCGGAATCAAGTACTGTTCAATAATATCAAGCCTACCGTCAGGCACGTGCCCCTCAACATCTGGTTAGAGTTATCAGCATATGTATGTAAAATTATGGGTTTTGGGGAACTTCGAACAAACTTGTTTGGGATGTTACTAATGTTGCTCTCTTCTACAATCTACAGGAGGTTGCCGTGAAGCTTGAGTCACAGAAAGCTAGACACCCTCAGCTGCTATATGAAAGTAAAGTGTACAAAATTTTGATGGGAGGAGTCGGCATACCTCATATACGGTATGTGTGAATAGGTGTAACAGTGTGTATGTAACAGTTTCATCACTTTCATGTCACGTGATTTTTACTTTGTATGGTGAGGCAAGTGTTACTATGTGTTTAATCAGAATTTGAAGGGGTGCCTTAGTAAGATAGAGTGGCTTCAACACATACATTCCCTATAAAGGAGAGATGTCAAAGCCTATTGCTTTCTATCAATGCTTTTTATGTGAAACAGGTAGGGATATGTACAAAAATTTTTTTTATAATGGGAAGGGCATGAAGACCAACCAGGTAGGGCAGCTATGTCAATTAGCACCAATATTCCCTATTTGTTGATTCACTCCATCTAAGCCAACCACAGCAATTGCTCCCTGTGCTGTGGTGAAATTTAAGACCTGGTATACAGATCCATACACGTGTGGAAAATGTAGATATCCTGAGTGTTTAGGTATTTGGGTCACTTTTAAATGTTTTTTCTTTGTAGTAACTGAACCCAGTATTTCAATAGTGGTTTAGTGGTTAGAGTCTTGTAGATCAGTTTAATATGTTTAACATTTGCTGAATTGATAGTATAGCTTTTCATAGGTATTTAGTTACCTCTAACAAAAACATTTCATATATTTGTTGTCATCAGTTATAGATCTGTGTTGTTGTTGGACGCTGTAGTACGTGACTCATTTGTTACTGATGCTGTTTTCCAGATAATCTTTTGTTTGATTTAATACAGTCTTTATCACCTGTTTTTTTATTATGCTCTGTGTCATCTGTTCAACATTTGCTTTAGTACATTTCGTAATACATTCTATATCAGGGTTGTTTTAGTATTTGTCTTTGTCAAACCCAGCACCCAGTGTTTCATCAAGGTTGTTTGCTTCCCTTGCGCTTGTAGATGGTATGGCCAAGAGCGTGACTATAACGTACTTGTAATGGACCTGCTAGGACCGAGCTTGGAAGATCTCTTTAACTTCTGCTCGAGGCGTTTCACGATGAAGACGGTGCTAATGCTTGCCGATCAGGTGAGTGAGGGTCTGCCCAGCGTCAAACTGTCACATTCACTTGGACAGAGTGGACGCGAGACATTGTAGTTACCTGACAAACTGTTCCATTGCCATTGCCAACCTTTCCGTGATGAGTGTTATTAGTGGTGCTTAATTATAACGCTTATTGCGAGTTTTTTGACTCAGAAAAACTAAATATAGCTGAATATCTAGATAGGCTCACCTGACAGTGGAAATATCACTGATTATAGCAACATAGAAAAATGGATTTGACCACATCATACCAGCTCCGGATATTATCGTATGCCAACAATCCAAAATACAAATGGCGCCTTCAAACCAAGTCCATAATTAAAACAAAAGGCTGTGCAATTCTGTGTGGTAAATGTTATTGACTTTTTATGTCAATAATTCAGAGTACTTTCTGTCATTGTCATTCCCGTGATATTATCTGACTGGTAATCCACAAGCTTCTCTAATAACAGACTTTACGCGGTATTAGTACTACACTGCTGTTACGCTAGTATGAACCCCTGTGTTTACACTCTGACCTGATTTCTACGGTGCGACGCTATGCATTACTGCACCGTGATAGATGTCTCGCGATACCGCGAGAAAGTCCGAGAGATGGCAACGGTAAACAGAAACAGAACGCAAAATTGTAATCGTGCATGATTTCATTGGATTTGGTGTTTACGAAGGTTCTAAGGCATTTTATCGTTACTCTAGACAATTGCTGTTACTCAAGCAATAATGGTAAGTATCATGAAAGTTGGGAAAACACTGGAAAACTTTCGCAATAATTACTTTAACACCTATTGGATAGGGGATTGTACACACTATGGGTTAAGTAGTTTCCAGTATATGCGAAGCAACAAAGTAAAGGTCATGTGCCCTTGCACCATCTTGTTATAGATTACATCTTGAGTTTTGATTTCTCTCCTCTAAAGTGCTCCCTGACAGAATCTGTAAAGTAGCCAGATTTTTGTATTTTTGTTTTTGCATTTAATTTGTATTTTGACATTTTAGATGATTGGGCGTATTGAGTATGTGCACAACAAAAATTTCATACACCGTGACATCAAGCCAGACAACTTCCTGATGGGTATTGGTCGTCACTGCAATAAGGTGTGTATGTTCTGTTGTGAGATATACAGTTGTGTGTTTATCATGTCGATCCAAAATCAAATACTTTGATAAATGATTAATTCAAGTATAACAAAAGAATTAACAAGGATGATCAACTATTTACCACTTGTTCAGTGTTAGATATCAAGGAGAAATAACCAAAAACCTGATTTGAAAAATATTCTGTGTCTTGTGTGAGGAGTGCCAGTGCTTATAATATTATCTGTTGTATTGGTGACATAGGTTACATTTCAGTGTAGTGTGCCAGACAGTGACATAGTATGACAAACGATGCATGCACCTGTGTGCCTTATTCACTGTAACGTTTTTTTCTGGTGGTTTCAGTTATTTTTGATCGACTTTGGGTTGGCAAAAAAGTACAGAGACAACAGGACACGACAGCACATCCCCTACCGAGAAGATAAGAACCTTACAGGGACTGCCCGCTATGCCAGCATAAATGCCCATCTCGGTATTGAGCAAAGGTGTGTGTCGAGTTCTGATTTACGTCTAGATAGTTTAGCATAGGCCTATTCCAAATGCGAGGTAGCGGTTGATTCTCTGACCCCTTCTTGAATGGATTTTGCATTTACGTACCTAGTTGCACTTGAAAGGTTTTCTCGGGCTACTGTAAATAGAGATCTATTTAGGATGGTCTCAGGCATATTTTCATCACGATTTATAGCCGTTAAAAACCGAATAGCGATCGTAATACGTGCATTTGATTTCGTGCCTTCCTGTTTAATTATGGCGAACACTGCCAGAAATTGAAGCGTTTCATTTAGATTATGATGCAGCTTGCAAAAACATTTTAAAAGCGGTTAGCAATCACCTCACATGAGTCATAGCTTCTGGAAAAATATTGGTGTACAGAAAGTTATGCCTTTCCGGCAACAATGTCAATAGTTGATGTGTACACATGTGGTACACTGTGAGATCTGTGGCATTCATATTGTCGTTTTTAGTCATACTTGCTCTTTGCGTCTTTCAGTCGACGAGACGACATGGAGTCACTCGGCTATGTGCTGATGTATTTCAACAGGACAAGTTTGCCCTGGCAGGGTTTAAAGGCGAGGCTCTCTTTTCCTGTTTATAGACAATAACATTTTGTACTTGCACTCCACAATTTTGATTCAACTGGTTATGTTTAATTTATAAAAATTATACCTACTATTATTAGTTGTAAGTGATGTATTTTTTCGTGTATGTAAATATGAATTCTAATTATGTTATAAAGAAGTCATCAATCATGGAGATTGCAGAAGCTTTGGGCTTTCTAAGCATTTACAGTGTTTCTATCTTTGCACTTGGATTTCAATTTTCAATAGAAATGAAAAACGTATTTTGCTCGCAATTCCTCATGCAGGCAGCAACTAAGAAGCAGAAGTATGAGAAGATTAGCGAAAAGAAGATGTCGACGCCCGTGGAGGTACTCTGTAAGGTGAGTACCTGCTACCACGGTCCCCCGTTGTCAGTAAAATAAAGAGTTATGACTATATATCATAAGTCTAGAAGGTCGTCTTGCGACGTCGTTACTACTTGTGATGTTTTTGGAAACAGGCATCTGTATGATGATACAGTCAAATCTCCAAATTCTGAACACCCTGAAAACCGGATCTCATGTCAAGCCGGATGATTCTTCGAGTCCCATTCTGTGACATGTTAAATGCCACCCTGTAAACAGAACTGCACAGAAAACCAAACTAAATGCACAGTCCTGTGTGTGGTCGGGTGTTGGGAGAGTTGACAGTATATGATGCTATGAATGCAAGCAGTAGCTCTTCGCTAAAGCGTTCCCAAGGCGCGAATATTAGCGAGTGGGTCTGCTTGAAACCGAAGGAATTCTGCCACACACCGTTGCAGTGACCTCCCATCTAATAAATGTCTTCCTGTATGACGTTGACATGATTTTGCTTGCAGGCTTACCCAGCCGGTCTTTCCGTGTATTGTGATGAGTGTCACAGCATTTTCTCTTGCAGCATAGTTTGTTCGCCTGTGGGGTTTCACAGACGTATTCTCCACACATCTCGACATGTAGTATCGTGGCGTTTTCTTTTACATCATTTTGTATTTCTATATATATATACACTAGTGCTGCAGTACGTTTTCTCCTACGGCATTGCTGCTTTTATCTCAACTAGCATCGTCGCGTTTTCCCGCTACGACATTTTCATGTTTTTTTTCTCACACTCCCGCAGGGTTTCCCGGCCGAGTTCTCCATGTATCTCAACTACTGTCGCGGCCTGCGCTTCGAGGAGGCGCCGGACTACATGTACTTGCGGCAGCTGTTCAGGATCCTGTTCCGTACATTGAACCACCAGTACGACTACACGTTCGACTGGACCATGCTGAAGCAGAAGGCCGCTGCCGCCGCAGCGACGGGCCCAAGCACCAGCGCATTGCCAAACCCGACAGGTACGTTCGCGAAGGTTTTAATGAGCGTGGGCGGAGAAGGAGGGTTTCGTCAGTCGTGCAATTTCTCATTGTTCACATGATCATTGTTAACGATGAAGCCTTCTCGATCACATAACGTAGCATTATTACTGTGTTCGTTAAAGGTTCGACGCGGTGGTAATGTATTTGGTGCATACTCTATGGCAGTATATAGTAGGGTTCAAGCATATCTATCTACAAGCATTCAGCAGATAGAAGCCAGATTGGTGAGTGAGGAGGAAATGTGTGGCACGGAAGTGAACACCCGGTGATTTCCTTGGTGTTAGTCTAGGATCCATTGTCTGAAACCGTGTAAATAGTTATGACACCATGAGTATATATTATCGAAAGCCATAACCTTTGCACTTGAAGTGTGGTTTGTTACCCAAGAATAGAAAGGCGACTATAGTGAGGTACTCACCAAAAAAAACTTACTGATTTCACAGTGTTATTATTCTGTTATTTTTCCTTGTAGGTCGTTGATAAAAAGAATTAGTCAAGATCTCGGATGTACAGAACTGGAGCGACCAAGTGTACCTAAGAGGAAACTGTGCATACCTACTGTTACGTGTTGGTGGTAGAACTACAGAAATTCACATTGCTTTTGTCTGTATGTATGTATGTATGTATATGTATATGTATATATATATATATACATATACATACGATACATCGTACATATATTTATATATATATAAATATATATATAGATATATCTTAGTTGTATATTATCTTTGTATCTATATATCTATACATAGAGTTATAGATATATAGATATATAATCTGTGTTGGCGTTCATGTGCATACAAATGTGTGTGCGTGTGTCGTATGAGTCCAAGTGCGTGTATAATGTGTGAATGAGCGTGTAAAAGAGTAAGCATAATTGCAAGTATGAGTGAGTGCATGTGTATGTTGTAATAAAGCATATAACCACAGTCGAATGTTTATCACATTTAACACTTAAAAATGAGCAAAACGTAGGCATGTTAGACACTGCTTAGTTCATATATTGTATTTTGTGATGTCAATCAGCAGCTAAAAGGGAGAGTTTACCGTGTCAGGCTTTATCATTGGCTGTTTCCCCGTTTGGGGCAGGTGGGTCCATTTTGTATAAAAAATCTCATTTATACATTTTAGGTTATAGTCCCTATGAGGTGGTGATGAATATTGAATGAGCATCAGTGAGACTGGGTCTAGACAATTAACAATAATGCAAGCTTTTCCAGTCTTAAGATTGTGCCCAACAACTATGGCACATTCTGGGCTCGCAACTATTGGTGTGAAAGTTGTGGTCGGAGGTCAACCACTGGGGGAGGGGGGGGTGAGTGTAAGTCTTAATGTAATATTTTAGTATTGTGAATTATTTCAATTTGTGTTACAACCTATATATTTTATTGCACAACTTCCAAGAGTAATTATGATGTACGCGCGAGTCGTGTTATGTGTGAAGCAGCGTGTTGGTCAACGTCAATCGAACGGTTGGACCCGCTTTCCAACCGTATTCGAAGCCAGTCTCGCCGGTGTGCTGGCAAGATGTAACGACATAGATGCTACGCCTTCTCTTTCTCCTCTCAAAGCAAGACGTGACATTTAACGAGAGAAATTTCTTCCCAAAATAAAACGCGCTCCCCGTCCCGCGGGCCGGCGCAAGACTCGCCGGGGTCGTGCTAGCGTTGTTCCCTCGCAACGTCATCACATGGTGGAAGTCGTGCTTGCGGCGTGCCGTTGCTGTCCTTCTCCGGTCGTTCGACTTGCTCACGGTAGATTCTCACCGGTAGTGGTGGTGGGCCGTTAGGATGCTTGTGCGTGAAGCGGGAGTAGCGGCCCATATTAGGGAAGGTCGGGGTGTCCCCGGAAGGTCGTAGTCCCCGGTTGTCGATGAGGAATGAAACGGAATTGTGATGGAACGTCCTTGCATTATTAGGAAGGAGTAAACGTGGCAGTATTGATTTGAATTGAACTGACATGTAGAAACTCGTTTTAATAATTTGATCGGTTTTGTTTGAAAAGTAAACATTGGAAAATTTGGCTGTTTGTTTACATTTCATTTTTACAAGTTTGCATGTGCGTGCGCGCGTGCGTGCATGTGTTTGGGCACTTGTGTGTGTGTGTGTGTGTGTGTGTGTGTGTGTGTGTGTGTGTGTGTGTGTGTGTGTGTGTGTTATCCTCTATATCATATAAGATTGTTATGTCGTGAATGGGTGAAATGCATATATTATATTCATAGTAGTGGTAATTACCCAACAAAGAGCATCAATTTTCCTCGTTATTCTCATTGTGCAAGACGTACTACTTACGGTAAATGATTAGTATATTTTTTAAACACGCACTTACCACACGTAAGAATATCTATGTTGGCGGGGTTACGTTTTCTGAGTAATATCTTGCGTGTATGCGGTATTGAATGTACGTTCGAGCCAGTATACCTGCTTCTCATTTGTAGATCGGGAGAGCGTTCAAAATAACGTGGGTGTTCCCAAGAAGTTTACCGTATTATATGCGAGTTCGGAGTAGGAAAAGTGCGTCGATGAAGCCGATGCATCGAATTCTCGGTTTTCGTGGTTCGGTAGTAAATACCATCAGAATATCTCGCTTTACAACTTATATCCGGGGCGGGTGTATTTCTGTTATCGCCATCTTATTCTTTCCTATATGCCTCTCGTTCTAATAGATATGTAAGGTTACAGTATTCAGACCACTGCCACCAGTGCTATAACGTGGCTTCTAAATGTAGAACGTTACAGTATTCAGGCAACTGCCACCAGTGCTATAACGTGGCTTCTAAATATAGACTAATTTGTAATCAGTAACGGCTGGCTGCCTGTCAACTGTCACTAATCTCCCTCCTTTCCTCCCCTCCCCATATATATCTAGCTTGCGTTAGTAGGAAAGCGAGGGTGGTTAGCTGTCTGTTCGTGCGTTGTGGCGCGGTATGTCGCAAGAAGTAACGGCAGTACATGACACGACACGGTAACCGGTTGTGCGCGTGCATTATATCAGGATTACACCATATCCGATATCAGATTTCTTCCCGATTATCAATTCAGTCGAATCAGAGTATGTGAAGGGTTTATAGACCACTTTTTTGTCGTTCGTTCATGTTTCCGTCTGAACGCCGCGCTTCGGTTTTCATGTATAAACCCATCGTACGTGTGGCACGATTTATATATAATAGCGTGTGCATATATACGGAATGTACATAATACACATTGAATGCGTTTTTTGGCAGTCTAAAAGCTTTATTAGAGTTAACCATTGACGCGCGCGCATGTTGATGCTTTCTCTCCGGCAATTTTTTAAGTGAGGCAAGATATCCTATTTAGTCTTACTAGGCATGGGGTCGAACGCGATGAGTGAGTGAGCAGGGTCGTATTATAGTGTTGTACAGTAATATTGTGTTTGAACAGCAGAAACGGTGTTGTTATCGCTATTAATTTTAGGTACGGCATATAAGCGTCGAGGGCGACCCGGCTGTTATCATGAACATGTGTATACTTTTTCTCCCTTTCTAGTGTACATGTGTTCATGCTATTATATATTATTGTACACGACCCTCTGCAGTTGACGCGTATGTTACGATGCTAGTATTTGGCAAACGCGAATAAAGTTACTTCGTGTATGATATACATACGTACAAATATATGCATGTATCTATCTATTCTATCTCTCTCTCTCTCTATATATATATCCATCTTTATAATTATATCTATAATATCTATCAGGGGTTATAATGACAAATTTGTCATTATTAACCTTTGATATCTATGTGTGTATGATAGCATATCTTTGTAATGCTTGCAGCACTGATAATTTTTTCTCGCGGCTCTGCCTATTATAATTACGTGCACCCGATCATACCACACAGCCTGCGCAATAAGTACTGCGACCCTCTTTCCTCATCTTCGAATCACAAACATAAATGTATAAGTAAGCTAAGTGACTGATGCGTACACCGCTATATGGTAAGGAGTGTCATAATATCAAGAGCTTGATAATATAGATATATTATGACACTCCCGATTCATAATATAGATATATTATGACACTCCCGATATACGCGTGCACACACGCGTTTAGACAATCACTGTTGCCAATCACTGTGCGACAGCGTCGTGAGAGCTGATATATAATCAGGAGTCTATCAATATTGTATAGACATATGATTATATGTAATATATGAATTATGAATATACTAGTACTGATACTAGACTCCTGATATAATATATGAAATCCGCGCAGGTAACTAACTTGTTGAATGGCCACAACCAATACAGCCATTACTAGTATAGCAGGGCATTCATAGAAACTGCCAACGTTTATTGGTATAGACTATATGTTCACTTCTGAAGACGAATTAGAATCTTTTTTAGCAAATTAGTTACATTGCAAGTAAATTACAGCTATGCACCGTTTTTGTTATGCGGTGGTGTTGTAAACGTTTATAGGAAAAGAACCCAGACCTCCCAACGATTCCGGTTGGTAACGAATTTATAGCTACGCGAGAGACTTGCATATATCAGCCACCTGTGCACTTATCGGCAGATCCAGGAATTAGTAAGAGTTAGGCCAGTGCACGGAGAAGCACGCGAAGCATACTATAAAACATTCGTAAACAGCGTGTCAGTCAACGCAACACATTGAGAGAAAGCGAGACAGGAAAAATACGGCGTTGTGAGTCGATTGGAATTATTAAAGCACAGTCAAGCAGAAACACACGAGGTTTCGCACACTGCTTGTCTGAAAGAAAACAGGAAATGTCGGTTACCTCAACAAAAAATACTTCTAATTAACTTTAGTGTTTTCTTGCACGTTCAAGTCGATTTTCCAGCCGAACGTCTGATCCTAAATCGGATTTTATTATCATATCCTGATATTATCACGAGAAAATGAAACCAATTTGTTTTTTATTCAGCCCTGATATTATGCACGCGCATCATGGATGATCAACATGTATGTCATAACATCTGGAGAACATAATAACAGGAGTGAATAATTATAGATCTATTATTCACTCCTGATAAGAATATATCACTGATATAATATATACTACCATACATGGGTGATGAAACATGTATCCGTTGGCACATATGCATACATGACCATATATATATTTATTTATTTACTCTTAGTTATGACGTAATATATATCCTTCGCTAAATATACACCACCCTTCTGATCGTTCGTTCTACATTAGAGATCTGTACTCTGCATGCCATATAAGATACAGCTTCAGGACCTGCAGGATAGCCTGGCATTGCATGTAATTCTGCCTACATAACGTACACGAGTTAATTGCAAAGGTTATGAACACCAAAAATATTCCAATCCTTCCGATACTTCCAATCCTTATAAAAGTATAGCTGCTATAAACCAAGCATTTCTTCATCAGCTGACTTTAATGGCCTTAACATCGTTTAACGACGTAACTACATTTTCCCAGATTTACTCTTTAATGAGTATTTAAATGAATCAATCGTAATTCTGATCAAAGGGTCTGACAAAAAGCCATATTTAAACTGTATACAGAGGCACGTAAAAACCATTTAACCAAGCATATTATGATTGATATGTCAATACTTTCTCACCTAACTGCGTCACAAATTAGTGCAACCAGTTTTCACAAATGCGTGTTTGGAACAATTACAACAGTATAATGAAGCATTTACTGGAGCAATCGATTCCTAACTAACAACACCATAGACAGGTATGGGCATTTGGCTGGACGACTATCGTGCAATGCCCACAATGAAGATAAAAACTTGATGCTGTTTTAAAAAAACAATTATCGGGACCTTAAATAACAAATAACAATTTTGCCCGCTGATTAACGTGTGAATAACAATGAAACGTTTAACGTATTAAACTAAAATGCACTGGTCTTAATTTGAAATTGCTTTCAAATGCATACAACCACCATTTTCTAGACCACAATTCTGCAAAGTAGTTGGATGTCTTAAGCAACAATACATAAAGCGATCTTCCAAAAGCAGAACGCATCTCAAAACTGTCACTAACAATTCATCGAAGCCAATTATAAAATAATATCTTATCAGCAAGCAGAGACCCTTTGACGCGCATCTGACCGGTTGACCAATCAAAAACCGCCTACACGTCACCGTTTAATCTTAGGCCATAATATCAGCAATTGCCTCTTCCCTTGTGACGATCGTCAACGACGACCTCTCAGAAGCGGCCGGCTCGCTGCAGCGGGGACGAGTGCGAGGGGTTACGTCTCTGGCCGGGCAGCAGGCACTTTGCCTGTGGCGACTGGCCTCCAACCTCGTCCTCCGACGACCGCTGCTGGCTGCCGTGCCCCGTTGTGACGTAGTCTGAAGCTGCAGTGCCCGCAGGGCAACAACGCCATACAAGTGAGCATGCACGCACGACGGGGAAACTATTATCATCGGCCTTGTTAACGTTAGAGCTTTGGTAGGTTTGCAGGGGGGCGCGCGCACACACACACCCACACATAGAATTAGTACTTATGAACAGAGCCTGATTTAGACATGGAGAGGCCCTAAGTTATGGGAAGCTGTAGAGACCCTAAGTTATGGGAAGCTGTAGAGGCTCTAAGCTATGGGAAGCTG
>NW_014577915.1:86412-98729 GCF_000485595.1 Priapulus caudatus
GAAGCTGTAGAGGCTCTAAGCTATGGGAAGCTGTAGAGACCCTAAGCTATGGGAAGCTGTAGAGACCCTAAGCTATGGGAAGCTGTAGAGACCCTAAGCTATGGGAAGCTGTAGAGGCTCTAAGCTATGGGAAGCTGTAGAGGCCCTAAGCTATGGGAAGCTGTAGAGGCTCTAAGCTATGGGAAGCTGTAGAGACCCTAAGCTATGGGAAGCTGTAGAGGCTCTAAGCTATGGGAAGCTGTAGAGGCCCTAAGCTATGGGAAGCTGTAGAGACCCTAACCTATGGGAAGCTGTAGAGGCCCTATCTGGCAATTTTTAACAGAGAATAAGGCTGTGTAAGAACTGAACTTGGCAAGGATGCCGCCATGATGCATAACAAATGCCCCCGCCATGCGGGGTGGGGGGAGGGTTGCTCCTTTAGTAATTTTAAAATAATAACAATTAACAAAATCCGACTCTAAAGTCTCCTAAAAAGGCGTGAGACGACAGCCAATAACAGTCTGTGCATCGCAGGATGGATGCACGAAAAGTACTTACACATTGGTCGCGGCCGCTGTCCGATTCCGGGCGGCTGCTGCAGGCCAGCTTCTATCTCTTCGTTCGTGAGTATGTTAATGATGGTTTGCATCACCGTCTGAAACGTCGCCGTGCCAGCAATTGCATTAAATTCCCATGCAATTACAACGAGCGTAAAATTACTAAAACTGTATCCGAATGTGGAGGGATAAGCTAACACCTCAGTTAAATTTATTTAATTTAAATAAAACCCCCTGAAAGACTACCTAGTAGCTAGGTCGACGACGTACGTTTTCCGTTCAGTGTGCTAGCACATGGCTAGAACTAAGCTGATCTTACATGACTATGTACAGTGAATTTCAGAATATCCAGTATGGCAGTACAAGAAATCACCCATTTAACGCTCATTGCTCGTCACTAGATGTCTCCTTGTAGCCAACCCGTTTGGGAAACGTTTGCATTCATTTGGGCAGAACACAAAAATCACATAAAAAGCTACAGTCTGTCTATACACTTCTATAGGGCAGTTCAAGGTCAAAAATTCGTGATCGGCCGATCGAATCACATGCCCCTCGATGACGCCGCAGCACAGCAGGACGCGGAGCATGGATAGGTCGCAATAAACCAGTGCCCCCACGTATAACGAACTCTCGCGGTCTGCGTACCTCATCGGCTTGCGACCACGGCTTGCTGGGGTTGCGCATGCGCCGCAGGAACAGGCAGTGCCACTTCTGGCGCAGCTGCAGCACGAGGCTGATCGCCTCCTGGTCCATGCGGAACGACAGCCACGAGTCGATCTTCAGCGTGGCCTTGCTCGCGGCGTCCGCCTCACGCTCTTCACCCTCGCTGTCGCTGCTCACCTCTGCCGACGCATCCGATGACCGGTCTACGCAAACACCAACACGCATGAGCAGTCGTCGTCGCGTGAGTCGTTAGCCCCGCCGGATGTCGCGCGGGTTAACAGGGATAATTAAAATTAAATTAAAATAACAATGTTAAATGTATAAAGTGTAAACTACAATTTTAAATAAATAACTCAAACTGAACTTAAAGTTCAAATCATACGGAGTGAAGCACGACAACATCGCTCTACATAATAAGTTCTAACTCATACTGCGTGAATCACGATAACATCGTTCTACATGATAAAGGTACGTACTCTCTGCCTCGTTGATGGACTCGAGCGGCATGCGCGCAGGCCCGGCGAACAGCGCGAGCGTTATGGGCGTGAGCAGCGTCACGCAGCGCACGTAGGCGACGTGGTGCACGCGCGTCGCCTCCTCATAGGCTAGCCAGCCCGTCGGCAGCGCCTGCAGCACCTGCGCGTGCGCCGCCGCCACCGTGACGCTTGCGTTCGCCGTCCTGGCGCCGAGCACCGACGATGGGTGCAAGCGCACCTTGTTCTCCTTCCTGCAACGATGCAGCGATGTGGGACGTGAGACGCAGGGGTTTCTAAGGTGGAGGGAATTAAGTGTGAGATGCTTGGGGTTGCGTTTCTAAGGTGGAAGGAATTAGGTAAGAAACGCTTGAGGTTGGGTTCATGGGATGGAGGGAATTAGGTAAGAGACGCGTGGGGTCGGGTTTCTAAGGTGGAGGGAATTGAGTAAAAGACGCTTGGGGTCGGGTTGAGAGGGAGCGAATTGAGTAAGGGATGCTAATCACACAGGTACTCTAACGCAGGTGGCCTGTTGTCAAACAAAGATATTGTAAATAGTTATGACTATCAAGTCTAAAATGTCACAAGTACTCGAGTTTTTTTCAATAGGCGCAATTTTGTGTATACCAAGAAAAAGCCACTTGAATGCTTGTTTTGCAGTTCCCCTTTCTGCTTTCCGTGTTTTTCAACCAGACTGGCACACGCTCAATGACCACTCCATTTCTCATCACTCCAACCACTCATGCTGTCTGCTTCAACATTTTTACTATCCATTTCATTCTTCTCTCAGAAATCATACCTAAAAAAGGAAGGACCCATGCCCCCCACCCCCGCCGGATACCCCCCTGGACGTGGCTAGAGATCAGGACACCCCTGCTTCGGACTCTAACCACCCCTTTGCCTGCATGCACGTAATCATCTGTTCGAGATGGATGCTGCACACAGCAGGGTAAAAAATACATGGAAGCGATGAGCGATTCGCTCTTCAAACCTCCGAAATCGCTCCCGTGAGGCTCAAAATAGCTAAAAATTTTGACGAGGGCTATTTTTGACTTATGAAAAAGAGCTCCCGTGAAAAAAAAAATTCCCCTGCTGCGCACAGCGTGACATTCGCGCGAGCGCTTACTGCGTGAAGAGTCTTCGTTTCTGCCGGTCGACACGGCACAGGTACGGGTACGTGCCCGCACAGATGACCGCCTTCACGACGGCCCAGTTCTCCGAGTTAGAGTTGAGATCTCGGATGTCGCCGGGACCGCGGGCCCTGACGAAGCCAGAGGCTCTCAGCTGACCCAGCAGCTGCGTCCTACAAATAACACCAACACATAGAAGTCACACAGACACCCATGCAGATATAGAAAATGGTAAATATAGAAAAATAGAATACGGCGAATTTTTTTATATTTTGCGAGCTCTTGAGAGGACGTCTCTTCCTCAGGCTTCACAACAACATTGTGAGCAACCTGTTCTCGAAAGATGGCAAAATAAATGAAAGTGTCAATGACACTATAGCTCACATTGGGTGCGATAGAAGAGGGAGATGATATTTAAAATTTGGTAAGTGTTTCATTTATGACGGACCAAAATGTGATCAAATGTCCTTATTCCCCGTTTTATACTAATAGAAATTTCACTGTTTTGTTTCAGGGTTAGTTTTGATGCGAAAATAAATGTTTCAGATCTAAAAGTCTGAAATCTGGGCGAGAGATGGCACTATGCCTAAATGATCGCCATTTTGGTTTTCGATTATTGCACAAATAAAAGCAATAAAATATTCCAGTAAAATTACTGTAGCGAAGAATCTAAAACACAATATTACACGTAGGTATGATTAGGTAGGTAGGTAAATTTAACAAAATCGAATTAATCTAGATGGCCATTTTCATTTTTGCCAAAAAGGCCCCCCCCCCATAGGAGTAACAACTGTATGCAATTTGAAACATGTGGGTCAAATGGTTCTCAAGTTATCGTTGACCGTAGCCAAATGTTGACAGACGGACGGACGGACGTACGACAAACAACACCCCATGGCAATAGCTCATCTTGACGAGGTCAAGGTGAGCTAAAAATTGACAGGTTTATCTTCAGGTTATATTAGGTTTATAATTTTATATATCTATCTATTCATCCATCCATCCGTCCGTCCATCCATCCATCCACCTATCTATATATGTCATATGGCTGCAGAAAATATCGTATTGTAATCGTGCAGACGGCAGAGCAATCATGGAATAAAATCCAATATTGCCTGGTGAAAAGGTAAACTTCGTTAAACACACTTGTTTCAATTACGACAAACTGGTATAAACAGTCTGACTGGTAACGCCCGCATGCGCAAGTAATGCCTACATGTGCATACCTCATGCCGAGTATCACCTCCATCGTCGCCGAGGACAGAAAGTTTCTCTCACAGAATGTTTTCTCCCAGCCGTCTCCACGCGCTTTCTGCCAAGCCTGCAACGAAGCCACCGACAGTGCATACCCCACCCGCGCAACTCCATCGCGTTTGCGAAGTGTTCCGAATTTCGGCCAGTCACACGACTAGGCGCAAAATTGTCACCCGCTTCGGGACGCAATCGCGTTTCTAAAGAAACATTCATGTAACTGTTCGAAGAAATACCGCAAATGTTTGGCAAAGGGGTGAAATGATGGGCCGCACCTGGAAGGCTCGGAGCAATGCCATGTGGTCACTGAAGGTTCCCGCTGCAAACTTCTTGCGCACCATAAGAGCAGCACGCTTCTGCGATGGAACGTACGGCAACATGACTGCAAGCAACAAGATATAACGCATTAGAGACGAAAACATCTGTCTTAAGAACAGTGGCAACAAAACCCAGAAAAATTCAGGATAAAAACTTGTCTTGGGTTGATAAGCGTAGCAACAAAATCTGATGAATCCGACATGAAAACTTCTGTCTTGAGATTACAAACAATGGCAAAAAAACAATAAATTCAGAATAAAAATCTCCAGCCTAAGATGAAAAACAATGGCAACAACAAGATGCAATTGATTTGGGGAAAAACCCACCCTGACAATATTATAAATAACTTCACCTACACAATAATAACAAAACAGAACTCATCTCAAACTTCCTAGAATCACAACATTAGTACGTCAGTCTCATAATTTATGTATAATTTGTAAAACCTTCTTGTATGCACACGTATAAACGATAGCTACGTCAAATGAAAGCTAAAGAATCAACCAATGAAAAAAGAATTTCCATGAGAGACGACCGAGGGTTGGTCGGGCTAGCGGGAAGGTCGCACCGCAAGACAGCGGATCCTCACGATGACTCACACGGGTCGCGATACGCGAGCGTGCAGACGATCGTCAAGATCGGATCCAAGCACTTGAGGACGACGGAGTGTAGCACCATCTTTCCCAGACGCGGCTCGACGGGCAGGTCAACAAGGTGGTGACCCAACTCTGTCAGGTCCTCCCAGTTGTCCAGGGCGTCGATGGTCTGTCGGAGAAAAACACGATATGGGAACACAATAGGGAAGGTGAATAATAATAAATTAAAGCAATCCTAACAGTGATACAATTCACGTTCTTACAAGACTTACCGTGCCATATTAATGTAGTAATACTTGACCACACAGTCAGCCAGCATGGCTGAACTAATGCGACGTCCAGCTACGAACACATTACCGCAAAGCTCTACTACGATACAACCCACACATCGCGTAACACGACGCGTCGCGACCGCTCGGCAGAGGGCGCCGGCGTGCACCGACCTTCAGCAGCTGCACGGCCTGCCGCGTGACCATGAACGCGGGTGCCTCGGGCGCCTTGCTCAGGAAGTCGGCGATGCTCGTGTTGTGCGGCGCGAGCAGCTTGCTGTGCAGGCACAGCTCATGCAGCGGCGTGCGAAGCAGCTCCGCCTGCTGGAACTGCGAGAGCGTGTCGTGACGCGAGCGGCTGAACAGGTGGTAGCAGACGCCTGGCCGACACCGCCCCGCCCTGCCGAGCAAATAACGCGCTGCCGGTCAGTCACACGACTCAGAGTTCTGGGTGCGAAAGTCAGTCGCACGACTCAGGAGGGAGTTACAGGTCTACTAGAGGGCCGAAGGGGCGACAGGAACGAATGGAGCGAAACGAGTTGTTGTTGTAAATGCAGCGTTAGGTGACGTCACCATAGTTTCGTAGGTTCGGCGTGCGTTAGCTTTGCTGTGCTTAGGTTCAGGCCCACAGGCTGCCTGACGTACATATAGACCAACGTCCACTAGTGTTGCCGTTGTGTCGACATGCTCAAACTGGCAATGATCGTGTCTATTACCGTGCGCCGCTCATCCAGAACACAGTGGTGCAATACCTCACTACAGAGGCAGCGCGATACAAGAACGAAAAAGAGATCGACAGTTAATATTAATGTGAAATGCCGTTGGCGATGCCGATCATGGTACAAAGATTTTACGAATGCGTAGAGAAGGCACCGACGAGAGAGGAAGTGTTTCCATACGTGCATGCAGATAGCTGGTAGTCATGAGTAAGCATAAATACCTTCCTCTCCGCTGCAGTGCACTCGACTTTGCGATCCACACAGACTTCAGCATCGACATGTGAGTCAGAGCGTCGTAAGACTTCTAAAAGTAAGGAGAAACGCAGAAATCTAAAACTATATGCGTAAATGCTGTTTATTTTAACACGTGTGATCATGATTATTCGTCATGTAACTCGGTGCGCCGACGCACCATCCTGACAGTGCCAGAGATGGTGCACTAGAAATGTGACAGTAACAGTATGGCATTTGTCACACTTGCCTCCTTGACTTTGCCAGAGTCAATCACATAGACGATGTCATTGATGGTGATGCTGGTCTCGGCAATGTTAGTACTGAGGATCTGAAAAACCAAAGCAGAGCTTTAAAATTTCTTCGTTTGCATGCTTAACCAATGGCAGCCAGCAGATAATATTCTAATTCTGAGTTGCCAGTGTTGCTCATGGACTACCAGATTCTCATTCTAGTAAATCTAGTATTCCGTACGACCACCAGAAAAAGGTTGATTTTGCCCCCTGTAAGATACAGGGAAGGGAGAGAAGGGTTCCAGCTTCAAACCACCACTGAAATCTTATCGAAACGGGTGATGCCAAATGAAACGAGACACTAGTTTAAAGGGACAAGATCTGGAAATTATGTCCTCGAAGATTTGACCTAGAATCATGTGTGGGTCGCTTTAATGGTCAGCTTACAGAACATATTACTATATACTGCAACATTTTGCCAGGACACACAACAATCAATTGCTTTAGCTTATATAATCTGCTAAAAATTACAAGTACTTGCAACACCTACAAAAGCCAGATCCTGTGCCTTAATCAGTATGTTGAAAACAAACCACCAAAGATGACAGCGCTATCACATTGTGAAAATTCCAGGTAGCCCAAATAGAAGAATTTGCAACAATGACATTTCAATCCACTGACCCAAAGTTAACCCCCCCGCCTGCCCAAAATTAGATTTGAATAAAATTCCAACATTAAACAGCATGATAAATTCGAGCCCCTAATAAAACTATGTGTCCGGAGATACGAACGTGCACCAGTCGCACGCCACCACCGTCTCCTGGATCAACCAGCTTTGCCGGTTTTCACAGAGTACGTACGATTTTCCTGGTGTTGGGTGGTGGGTTCTTGAACACGCGCTTCTGATCAGACGACTGCATTGCTGAGTGCAGTGTGTAGAGAATGAACCTGCAACACGTTGATAATCATGAGGCGATCGTCTGAGAAATGCGCTGGCTTGCATGATTGCCATCTCACGTGACATTAGAAGGCATTGGTAGAAGCGATTTGCAGCTACCAAAAATCTTTGGTGTGCTTACACAATTGTCATCACATATAGCATTAGAAGACGTTTGCGTTTACAAATCTGTACGTTTAGTTGCCCCTGGTGTTGTCACTATAAACTAGTAGTTTATTACTGCACACTGCACTAACAGTAAGAAGCTTGCAACATGCAAGCTCATGTTGTCACTTTTATCAGTGTGATGTCATTACATTAACACATAAATGAACATACAAATAAATAAATAAATAAATACTAAATAGACGATCACAACGTTGCCAGTGCGCTCACAAACACCTATGTGTCTACACCTCGCATCGGTGTAGTGAGTGCAGACGAGAAGCACCACACAGCAACAGACACACAATCATTCACATTTCAGATTCTGTCATAGGTCTGAATGAGACTAAATTAAAATGCGTAACCACCGCTCGAGTGTGAGATTGTGTGAATGTATCCCTGGGAAGGGATCGTTACTTACTTACTACAGCCCGTGAATCGAGCATCCTCGTTCAGAATCCGCTCCCGCAGAGTAATAATCTCATCATATCCCGGTAGAAACACCAGGATCGCTCCTGAAATCAATCGACAAAGGTAAGCGCGAAAATACGTGCAAACGACGCAAGTGATTTTAACACGTTCCCCGCGGATCCACGAGTCAGAAGTGATTTTAACACGTTCCCCGCGGATCCACGAGTCAGCTTGTGGGAACAATCAAAACGCATCCCCGCGGATCCACGATTCAGCTCGTGGATATAGATTATTGGTTTTTGCTACTCTGATTTCCAACAGATGGCAGACACTACCTACCTAGAAATTAAACAGGAACAGTCTATATTACCCCAGTCATACATAAACTAAAGAATACAATGCTCTACCGTTGATTTGAACGTGAAATTATGAGTTTTGAGACTCAAGGTAAATTCGTAAAACTAGAAGGCGTAGATCGAAAAACATAATAACTGTGTAGTATATAAAATTTCAAGGTATTTTTGCATGTAGAAAAACAAAACAAGGTTCATACCCAACACATGTGTAAGCGTTGTCACATTTCTTACCAGAAAAAATAGTATACTGTCGAATGATATCATAACAAACTCACGAAAATCCACCGGTGCGGTGGCATTTGAGACGAAAATACACGAAAATGTCAGTTTTTTCCCTGTTTTCATATCAATATATTATTATGAAGGGGAATGATTTTTATACTATTTGAACGTGTAAGGGTGAGATAACACCCATGCAGAGTAAATGTGTCAGTTTGGTTAGCTTTCCTACAAAGGAAATGTGGTAAATCAAAAAGTGAACAGGCTGTAAAAACCTGAAAATCCCAGCGCAGGGCAGTAGGTGCATTGTTAACACCGGCAGCGTTGAACGTGTTAAGGGATTTCTCATTAACTTGTTACTACATTCTCATCTATATGGAACCATCGACTGGTTTCCACACACAGATGCAATAGCTGCCCTGCACATTTTCAAAGGTGGGTACCATCATGAGATACAACCGAGGTGTGAAACTGAAGCATCAATTTTAGCTTTGGACTTGTGCCTTGACAGACTTATTAGACCTATTAAATAGAACCCATGCCTGAAACAAACCTATTCTCTAGAAAATGTGCCTAGAACAGACCTGTTACCTAGAAATGGGTTTCTCATCAAATTTACCGGTCTTTATTGAACCGATAGTGGGCAGTTGCACACACAGCAGCATTCACTGCAGACATTACCTGGCTCCTGTGTTGTATGGATCTTCAACAAAAGTGCCAAAATGAGATCCAAATCCACCTTATCGTCGTCGAACGAGTAGTGGTAGGCATTAAGCAGCTCTCTGTCCTCGAAGCTCAGTTCGCGTAGCTGCCCCGTCCGACTAGAACTGCTCTCCGTCACACCACTCTCAAAGATGGCCCTAGTTGCATGACAGGGGAAGAAAATATGCAATCAAACTATGCTCAACAATGTTTTGCTGTCAGCCAGGTCAGAAAGATGGGGAACACATTCAGCATGTAAACGTCTTGTCAGGTCAATGGGAACGCATACAATTATAGACATTCACAATTACCACTATGATACTATGATCATAACTGCAGCCACAGCGGACATTTCTCTGAACGCAACACACACACGCTCGACTCTACAATCATAACTCTAACCACAGCGAATATTTCTCTAAACACAACACACACACGCTCGACTCTACAATTACAAGTGTAACCACGGCAGGCATTTCTCTACGTCAGGGTAAAAAAAACATGGGAGCGATGAGCGATTCGCTCTTCAAACCTCCGAAATCGCTCCCATGAAGCTCAAAATAGCTGCCATAAAATTTTTGACGAGAGCTCATTTTTCCCCTGCTCTACGTTATCCTCGCTACCGTCTCCGGCCACTACGTCACGCGTACGTACACGTGAGACTCCAGCAGCTCGACGATGGGCTGGTGCTGGAAGCGGCGCGCCCAGTCGATGGCGGTCCACGAGTTGGAGGCGCGCACGCTGGCGTTGGCGCCGAGACTGAGCAGCTGCTCGACGGCGTCGACGTGGCCGCGTCCCGCCGCGATCATCAGCGGCGTCGCGCTCGTATCAGAGTGCTGGTAGTCGACTGCGGGGCGAGAGACGCGAGACGTGAGACGTGAGACGTGACGCAAGACGTGACGCAAGACGTGACGCAAGACGTGAGAGGAAACGCGAGACGTGAGATGCCGCGAGACGTGACGCGAGACGTGACGCGGGACGTGACACGAGATGTGAGATGCCGTGAGACGTGACGCGAGACGTGAGAGGAAACGCGAGACGTGAGATGCCGCGAGACGTGACGCGAGACGTGACGCGGGACGTGACACGAGATGTGAGATGCGCGAGCACTGTGAGATGCCGCGAGACGTGACACGAGATGTGATGCCGCAAGATGTGACACGAGATGTGAGATGCCGCGAGACGTGACACGAGATGTGATGCCGCAAGACGTGACGCGAGATGTGAGATGCCGCGAGACGTGACACGAGACGTGACACGAGATGTGAGATGTCGCGAGACGTGACGCGAGATGTGAGATGCATTTCTCGTGGCGAACACATTCAATGAGCTCCGATGTGCAGTATTTGCACCTGCGAAACAAACAAACAGCTCAAGGAGCTGATTGCCGGATGTGCCACGTCAGAAATAGAACATGATTGGTTAGGAAAAATGCAAACATACAGATGACCAGAAAGAAGAAATATAAGCTAAACAGAAAACTGCCACGGGGCCCCGTTGTCAGAAACATCACGAAAAGTCATGACGAAATCTTTTGAACAATAAAACACGAACACAAATTTTGAACAACAATTGAAAAGTCTTAATTTCAATTCAAGATAGTTATAACTACTACGACGCCCCTGAAAACAGGCCTGGTCGATGCAAGATTGCGAAAGCATTAAACAATAAAATACATCGACGCAGGTTCCTCGTCTGTGTGCATGCAGTGCATTCAAGTTTCCACTGCCGCTTAATTACGAGACGACTCACCGCTGACGTTCTCGCTCATGATAAGATGCAGCAGATGCGTAAAGCTGTCGTCGTCACCCTTCAACCAGGCCTCAGCCACTGCCATGTCCATCTCTTGCAGCAGCAACGGCTCCAGCTCCTCTCTATCGGCTATGAGCTTGGAGATGACAGAAAGAATGGCTACGAGTGTTAAGACAGCAAGCTGGTCGCAGTGCACTCGTGTTACCAATTCAGTATTTCGTGAAGCAACGACGACTTCGATTCTTCAATATCTGCCATGAGCTCGGAGATGAGAGAAAGAATGACCATGGGTGTAAACAAAGCAGGCTGGTCACAGTGCACTCCTGTGCCAATAAATTCTGGATAATATAGCCATAATTGTGTCAAGTGAAGGTCTATCCCATCTATGCCTTCAGCATCAATGGTTAACAATTATTCCATATCATCTGTGCACGTGCATACATCTGCTGAGACATGCTGTGAGGTGGGTGGACATATATAGGCACACTCACGTCCCATGCACGTCCAGAATGCTACAATTAAACATTCGTGACCATATATACCTCTGCTTTATCAGCGATCTTTGTCAACGTGGATGGAAATTTGTGCTGTATGGGCTTTGGCTCACCCGCACCAGTCTCGTGTGGTCTGACGCTGAGCATGCTACACCAGTCCGTCAGCTGTTTCTGCTGCTTCTCAACTGAAACCATGAGCAGTTGGCAAGTGGGCTGCGCGCGCAGTGCGCGTCAAATCGAAGCATTTCTTAAAGGGCCAAGGTCTAACATTTAGGTGCTCTCAAGCAGTTACACGTTTCTATACTTAACACGGCTCTGCTGTATGAATTTTTGCACACACGGTCTACTGGAAATTATATGTACTCATAGCATGTGCAACTGTCGGATCTCATGGCAGATCGGATTGCTGATAACATGTGATATAAATTAAGAATTCTTGTTCTAACCCATGTTGAAACTAGATTACTTCTAAAGGTATGAGCATGCTTCAAGATACAATTAAATTACAAACCTTTAGTCTTATCTGTCATAAACTTCAGCATGTTTGCTGTTATATGTCCAGTACTGAAATTATAAATACAATTAGATTGAAATCTAATACATACACTGTTATGATAAATGATGTAAATGACTTCTTATTATATCCAGAAATGTCATTACGTGCATGAAGGAATAACCTAAGGAATTTCATTGCTTGTTTATGTGCTATGTGCAGTTCTAGCCAGATCAGTCATAGTTGCGGTACCAGCAGAAGCAGCAGCAACAACAGACGCAGCAGCAGCAGCAGCAGCAGCAGCAACAACAGACGCAGCAGCAGCAGCAGCAGCAGCAGCAACAACAGACGCAGCAGCAGCAGCAGCAG
>NW_014577915.1:100419-105904 GCF_000485595.1 Priapulus caudatus
GATTGCTTCTGCTGCTACTGCTGCTGCTACTGCTGCTGCTGCTACTGGAGCTGCTTCTGCTTCTGTGTGTGTTGCTGCTGCTTCTGTGTGTTTGCTGCTGTTGCTGCTACTGGAGCTGCTTCTGCTTCTGTGTGTGTTGCTGGCTGCTACTGTGTGTGTTGCTGCTGCTGCCTGCTACTGGTGCTGCTTCTGCTTCTGTGTGTGTTGCTGCTGCTGCTGCTGCTACTGGAGCTGCTTCTGCTTCTGTGTGTGTTGCTGCTGTTGCTGCTACTGGAGCTGCTTCTGCTTCTGTGTGTGTTGCTGCTGCTTCTGTGTGTGTTGCTGCTGCTGCTGCTACTGGTGCTGCTTCTGCTTCTGTGTGTGTTGCTTGCTGCTGCTCTAGCTAGCTGGAGCTGCTTCTGCTTTCTGTGTGTGTTGCTGCTGTTGCTGCTACTGGAGGCTGCTTCTGCTTCTGTGTGTGTTACTGCTGCTCTGTGTGTGTTACTGCTGCCGCTTCTGTGTGGCGTGCTGCTGCTGCTGCTACTGTGGCTGCTTCTGTCTGTTCTGTGTGTGTTGCTGCTGCTGCTGCTACTGGAGCTGCTTCTGCTTCTGTGTGTGTTGCTGCTGCTGCTGCTGCGTCTGTTGTTGCTGCTGCTGCTGCTGCTGCGTCTGTTGTTGCTGCTGCTGCTGCTACTGGTGCTGCTTCTGCTTCTGTGTGTGTTGCTGCTGCCTGCTGCTACTGGTGCTGCTTCTGCTTCTGTGTGTGTTGCTGCTGCTGCTGCTGCTACTGGTGCTGCTTCTGGCTTCTGTGTGTGTTTGCTGCTGCTTCTGTGTGTGTGTTGGCTGCTGCTGCTACTGCTACTGCTGCTGCTTCTGCTCTTCTGTGTGTGTGTAAATAAATAAATAAATAACTTTAATAACCATACAAATTATACACGTAACAATGAATAACAAGAGCTGCAGAGCATCTGGGCTCATCTGAGGTATGTTTCAATGGTTATAAACGTAACATTTAAGTTGTGCGTAGTGACACCTTTGTTAGGCGCAGATATGCAGATACTCAGTTGCATACACATCATTTCAGCAACCTTCTGCATTCTGCATACCTCCCAAATCCCATTGGTTGATACAAATCGCGTGCCTGAAACTCCTGTTTTATGGTGCATTGTGACCCTAACCCTAACCCTATTAAAAAAAAAAATTAATTGTTGTAAAAATTATTTTTTGCTATGAAATTGGTGTAAATAAATCATGTAAATATTTGTGTTAATTGGGAAAAAATAGTTAAATGGATAAAGATAGAAAAATACAGAAAACAGGTAAAAAATAAAAAATCTGATGGGATTCGATCCAAGGACCTTTGAGCCGTAATCCTGTGCTGTAGTCGTTGGGCTATCAAGGCGTATTGGCTTTCTAGATTATGGATGTGCCATAAATATGAGAACACTGTGACATCATTGAGGCAGTTCAAGAATCCATGTTTAACCCTCCTCTTGAGGGTCAAAAAGTTATCAGACACTTACTCTTTGCACGTCAGTGGAAAGCACATTTCATGGTCCTTTCAATAAAGTGATAAAAATGGTAGGTCAGCGCTAAACAAAAAAGTTTTTCACTCTGTCCGTTAGGCCACGTCCTCAGAAAATGTCTGATATCTAACCTTTCCCCACTGCCCTTTGACCTGTGACCTCCAATTTCGCACTGGTGATGGGTTTCCTGCCCATCACACTATATACACCAAATATTAAGAGCATAGGTCGAGCCGTTCAGATTTGTGGCGCAATTCCGTATTTCCTCCTATACCTTAAGTTAAGGGAGAAATATTCCCCCTCCAATTACACATCCTGACCTTTGACCCTAGACCCCCAAATTGATCCTCCCGAGTCCTTTACACGATCCCCCCCCCCACATCCCGAATATCGTGACCGTACGTCGAGCGGTTAAGATTTGTGCCCAACTGTTGACGGACGCACGGACGGCCGGACGCACGCACGAACGCACGCACGCACAATCATGCGATTCTACAAGCTGCATCTGACTACGTCAGATGAGCTAAAAATAATAATAATAAATAATAGATGAATAACAATAAACGACATGAAGCTCTAGGTGGCGACACTTACCACGATGACGTGAGTGATGGTAGCGATCGGCATGGCGCTGTCGCCGGCCATGAGTGTGCGCAGCAGCACCCCGCTTGTGCAGAACGTCAGCAGAGTGCGCGGCGACACTCTGAAACACGCGTGCGTAAACGTCAGCACCCATGGTGCCACCTACCACTGCGAGGCAAAACACCACAAACGGTTATCACGATAGTAAATCTGAAATTTCGTAACTTTAGCTTAACAGTTCATGTGCAAATTATATTTGATAATTGATATTTTTTAGTAGACTTATGATGTCATAACTTACAACGATTCTGACAACAGCCCCCCCCCCCCTAGCTTGACTGCGACTACGATGTTGAACGTTAATGGGTTTCAGTAGCACTGGTGGTGCAAAACCTCCTGATTTCAGGATTTTGAACAGCATGGCAAATTTGGAAGCAACTAGATTTTGGTAAGCCACAATTATTAATTCGGCAGAAATGGTGAGCATTCAGTAGTCACCAACATTAACAAGGATACATATTATGATCGGCAGATATGATGTCGTACAGGTACGGCAGGATGGTGGATGAGATGGGAGAGGGATGAGATGGGAGAGGGATGAGACAGGGTACGGGTGAGATGGGAGAGGGATGAACAGCAGTAGCAGCAGAAGCAACACACACAGTAGCAGCAGTAGCAGCAGCAGCAGCAGCAACACACACAGCAGCAGATGCAGCACCAGTAGCAGCAGCAGCAGTAACACACAAAGCAGCACATGCAGCACCAGTAGCAGCAGCTGTTGCAGTAGAAGCATCAGCAGCAGCAGCAGCAGCAGCAGCAGCAGCAGCAGCAGCAGCAGCAGCAGCATACGTAGTACTATTACTTACAACTTGATTGCATCCTCCAGGTAGTTTGTCTGAACATTGAAGAGTCTACCAGACACTGAAACACAAAACACCATGATAATTGCATAAAATCTTAAATGCAAATTTCACTGTCAACAAGGCCAAAACAAAATATAGGTGTGGTTACGGTTTCCTGACCGACCCTATTTATTCCCAGCGACCCTAAACATTTTATTGTCAATTTTCTTTGAAGTCAAAAAAAAATAAAAATAAAAATAAAATGAATTGGACAGTTCCTGCTTCACAAGGCACAACGCACATCCTTCGGACATGGTTCGTAAATAAAATATTTCAAGAAAATAAAATGTTTTCCCTACCTACCTACCCTATTTTTTTCGGCATGTAACGGTAACCACACATATATTTTGTTTTGGCCTAACCATCTAATGTAAAATGATGGTATAAAATGATGTATGAAGTCAATACAAGACCTTTCAGTGAATATCTGACGACAGAATGACGGGGATAATGTTGTGATTGACCACGGGTGACTCCATATCTATCCGTACAACATGGTTACATGCTACGAAAACGTGCAGTCGTTGTTATTGTTGTTTTCAGTTTCTTTATTTTATACTGGACTCAAGGGTTTAAATCCACATCAGTAGAAGTAGTCAAGTATCAGTATCAGGTACTAGAAGTATCAGTAGAAGTATCAGTAGTAGAAGTAGAAGTATTAGTAGTCAAGGAAAGAATTCTAATATAGTTTAGACTACTTTTTACTGACAAGCAGGAAAAAATGTAATCACGCGTGCTCAGGCAACACTAAGCCACCTGTAAACAATGTCAATGACTGTAGCAAGCACCTTTAATTATCACGCAGTTGCGAACTGAAGTGAGGCCTTGCTCCTTTAAGGCTGGTCTTCACCGGAGACAGTACGGGAATGAACACCCCTAAGACTGCGGGAGCTGCTAACTGAAGCACAGCCTCGCCCCTATGAACACGGCTTTCATCGACGATAGAACAACAGGCACCTTTAATTATCGGACAACCGCCGAAGTACTTCTGAAACAGCTCAGTGTCGAGTGCGGCGCTCATGAGAATCAGCTTCAGGTTACGATGCCGCGACAGCAGCTGCCGCAGCGAGATCAGCAGGAAGTCTGTGAAGCGATCCCTCTCGTGCACCTCGTCCTGGGGAACACACACCATTGCGCACGGTAAAGATGCAAATATGCGCACACCATATGGCAGAAAATGCAAAATGCGTCGGACCTGTTAGACTGAAGGCATTTTTTGAGTTGGTCCGCCTGATTATATATGCGTGCTCGGGGCTTCCCCATGAATAAAATTTACAAATTGCATTCGTGATGCTAATCCCTACGGAATAATATAACAGTAATAAAAATAACATAATAAATAATAGCTAAATAATACGAAAGTAAATGATTTATTATAATAACTAACTATTAATTATTATTATAAATGATAAATAAAAACAACAAATTTTAAATAAATAAATAAATAACTTTAATAACCATACAAATTATACACGTAACAATGAATAACAAGAGCTGCAGAGCATCTGGGCTCATCTGAGGTATGTTTCAATGGTTATAAACGTAACATTTAAGTTGTGCGTAGTGACACCTTTGTTAGGCGCAGATATGCAGATACTCAGTTGCATACACATCATTTCAGCAACCTTCTGCATTCTGCATACCTCCCAAATCCCATTGGTTGATACAAATCGCGTGCCTGAAACTCCTGTTTTATGGTGCATTGTGACCCTAACCCTAACCCTATTAAAAAAAAAAATTAATTGTTGTAAAAATTATTTTTTGCTATGAAATTGGTGTAAATAAATCATGTAAATATTTGTGTTAATTGGGAAAAAATAGTTAAATGGATAAAGATAGAAAAATACAGAAAACAGGTAAAAAATAAAAAATCTGATGGGATTCGATCCAAGGACCTTTGAGCCGTAATCCTGTGCTGTAGTCGTTGGGCTATCAAGGCGTATTGGCTTTCTAGATTATGGATGTGCCATAAATATGAGAATAGAACACTGGACACATTGAGGCAGTTCAAGATGGCATGTTTTAACGGCTCCTCTGAGTCAAAAAGTTTCAAGACAGAGCTTACTCTTTGCACGTAGTGGAAGCACATTCTATGGTCTTTCATAAAGTGATAAATGGTTAGTCAGCGCTTAAACAAAAAGTTTTTCACTGCTGTCCTTAGGCCACGTCGCTCAGAAAATGTTGATATGCTAAGGCCTTTCCCCACTGCCTTTGACTCTGTGACCTCCAATTTCGCCACTGGTGATGGTTTCCTGCCTCACACTTATCACGCGACAAATATATTAGTAGCATAGGTCGAGCGTTCAGATATTTGTGCGCAATTCGGTATTTCCTCTCAACAATATTAAGTTAGGGGAAATATTCGCCCCTCCAATTAACATCTGGACCTTGACCCTAGACCCAAATTGATGCCTCCCGATATTTTCAGGATCCCGACCCCCCAGTTCGCGATATTGTGACGTACGTCGGGTTGATTTGTGCCGCAACTTTGACGGC
>NW_014577915.1:106541-108850 GCF_000485595.1 Priapulus caudatus
GATGAGACAGGGTACGGGTGAGATGGGAGAGGGATGAGATGGGAGAGGGATGAGACAGGGGGCGGGGGAGATGGGAGAGGGATGAGATGGGAGAGGGATGAGATGGGAGAGGGATGAGACAGGGTACGGGTGAGATGGGAGAGGGATGAGATGGGAGAGGGATGAGATGGGAGAGGGATGAGACAGGGTACGGGTGAGATGGGAGAGGGATGAGATGGGAGAGGGATGAGATGGGATACGGGTGAGATGGGAGAGGGATGAGATGGGATACGGACAAGACGGGATATGGACAGGATGGGATATGGAGGAGGCAATGAGACGAGACGGAACCAGCACTCACCTGCTCTCGAGGCGTATCTGGTAGCCTATGGTCTGTCCGACCTTCTCTCCGCGCTCCTGTGCGACGCGTTCGGCAACGGTCAGCGCGGCGATACGGCGTGGCTGTGTGCAGATGATGCGTGCCGGATACTTACACTCACACGCGTCGTCCAGCACAAACTGTGGCACCTACGCAAAATCAAATTCTAGTAGGTCTCAGGGGAGAGATAGTGATCTGCTAGATGGCGCATTATTAGTATAAATAAGTTGTGGATATAGAAATCAGTTAATCCTAACCCTAACCCTAACCCTAATTCTAAAATAAAATAAAATCAGCCAAAAATAATAAAAAATAAAATAAATAAGAGACAAAATTTGCCAATCAGAGCCGTCCCCTAGCGGAACACTATCTCTCCCCTGTGCAAAATTTATCAAATTCAGGATCATACGCCAACTGCGACTAGAAGTTTCCTGAAAGCCCACCACTGCACACAAGAGTCAATCCTCAAAGACGAACGTTATGGTCTTTTTGGCAGTGAGGAGAGGTGCAGGCTGAGGTGTTTGAGGGTTTTTCCTCTAGGAAAAATTAACGTCCTAATTTGTAGTCAAGTTGGTTTCATTTTTTATTAAAAGTTTGAATAAAATTCTTGCCTTCTAGATCTTGCTCTCTCTAAGCATCTATTCTCGATAAGAAACGCGAGTGAGATGTGAATAAAGTATTGAACAAGCAAAAAAGAGATATATCATTGAATTCATATTTTATTATAACTAGGAATCTTTGTTAAGGGGACGTACGTCCGTCCACCAACCCGTTGACCCACGGCTACCAACCTGAGTAGTTTTCCCCGATCCCGTCTCTCCGGTTATCATGACCACTTGTTTTTCTTTGATCATTTGCATGATGAGAGGATGCATGCTAGCGACCGGAAGCGAGCTCCGAAATGCATCGAATTCCGCCGGAGCACGCGGCAGCGGGATCTGGGGGATTCCGTTGTTCAGCCGCCCCGTTGTCTTAGTAACATCTCTTCCGTAGACTTAAAAATATCATCGTGCAAACACCATTTCATAGATGCTGAAGAGAGAATCTAGCAAGAGATATTAGAGAGTGGTATTAATATTTTTCCGTGAATCGATAAACCCCAATCTTCCTAATATGCAGCCATGCACCTATTACGTTTGGGTTCGTGTATTGCAAGGAATTTCAAATTCCAATACTGTAACTGCACTTTAAGTGATACTTAAAGGGTGATCGACAGCAACACCGTCAGAAAGCTACAAACTGCAAAGCATATTGCATTGGTGTGACCCTAAAAGTACAAGGCATTAGTGAATGAGTACATGCTAAAAGATAGGCCACCATCAAATTCTTTTCTGATTAAATTTAGCAATGCCGACCTGTGAAATACCTCTCATCTTGAAAAAAATACAAACAATTTACCGTATGTCCCCAAAAGCAAAAATGAAACTTGAAACTACCAACTGACCCACCCTTGAATTGCTTGGTTGGATCAGTGCAAACAAGAAACCATTTAACTTTGGCCTTACGTAGTCAGTGACATTACCATCGACTGGATTGAAGAGACCGGCTCGTTCGGTTCTCGGCAGCAACTCTTGCCTCTCTTTGTTCGTCAAACCGAACCGCTGCAGAAGGGTTTGAATCTGTTGCCGCGAATTCTTGACGAGCTGGAACGATGCCGGAGATTGCAGGATATTGCTCCCGTCCTTTCTCGAGAGCGTGATGAAACGGTTCAGTCCCTGCCTGTGGAACACACATCGCAGCAGATCACATTGTTTTCATTATATGTGAAACAAACAGTGGAAGCATTACCAGATTATACAACTGAGGTGAAGTTCCAAAACATACTTTAAAGGCCTCCTTTAGTGATGAAAAATAGTTACATATATCAAAGTAACTATGTTATGTACAACTACTGAGAAATTTACAGGTTGAATGGTTTTCGGGTGTATGAGAAAAAAATATTTTTTGATGT
>NW_014577915.1:109133-123037 GCF_000485595.1 Priapulus caudatus
ACCTAGAGGCTACTGTTCCTTTAAGCAAACGCGTAGTCAAATGGGAGGAACTAGAGTTTATTTTGTCATAAGGTAGTGTGATTATGCATGCCACGAAGTATTTGCTAGTCTAGTACTGGAGAAATTAGCGTTTGGATGCGCATTGTGAGGCTTTAAGTCAAACATAAGGGTCGAAGCAACTGTTATATAAAACAGGTGTAAAAGTTAGTCCAGAAATTATATTGGCAAATATTGCTAGATACGCGCTGATGAAATGGCAACATTTTCATAATTTTGGAGACACGCATTTTTAGTGTTGACATGTTTTTCTGTATAATTGATTTTTCAGTATTAGGAATGAAGATTATTTGGATGATAAGCAGGTTAGAGATGAAGACGTCGATCCTTCTCCTGACGTTGGTGTACGCAGTATACCAGTGCCCACGCAAAACACCAAGCATTACACTTCCAGCCGTACAGGGTCAGTTTCCTGCTATATTAACATTAATTGTTAATTGTCAACATTTTATTAATTGTTGTGTACAGTAAGTATACATCATTGTATGTAGTTTATATACATATATATGTATATATGTATATATATACTTTTTTTACGGCAGAGAATGCGAAATGCATCAAACCTGTCAGACTAAAGTGTTTTTTTAGGTGCAAGTCTGACAGATCTTACTTGCATACCGGACCCATTGTCTGACACTATTCTTCTTTCAGATGTGGGGTCAACATTTATTACCAAGTTACCAACTGTTCCAATGTTACCTTTTCTACAGTTTTTTCCCAAATAAATGAAAATATGATAACCTTTATTCAGTTTAGAGTTGATTTTTAGTGTAATTTTAAGCCACGATGTGCACAATACTAAGTGAGACCATAGAGTGAGACAATAAGAGAGAGTTCACACTAGGTAGACACTTCATTTATCTTAGAAATGGGCATATAATTCGAAACGAAAAAAACGAAAATTGGGTCCTGGCCCAAGTCGGCTCACTATTAGAGCCTGTGCATGACAGAAAAAACCAAAGTTCTACATTTCTGGTTATCTGTTGTTATTCAATCATTATATGTAGATTCTCCAAATTATTTGCATGATCTATAACTACTGCTATTTTATTAACACAATTACTATTATTACCTCGGCCAAGGGGTTGGCAGGAGGTTATGTTTTCACCGGCGTGTGCTTGTTGGTTTGTGCGTTTGTGCGTTGGTTTGTTTGTGTACAGCCTAACTGAAAAAGTTATGGACGGATTGTCATAAAATTTTCAGGATAGGTCAGAATGGGCTAACTTCGAATTGATTAGATTTTGGTGGTGATCCGGATCCATTTAATAAAATTTTCAGGATAGGTCAGAAATGGGGTAACTTAGGATTGATTACATTTTGGTGGTGATCCGGATTCAATTAATTATTTAATTAATTAATAAAAAAATTTAGTCAGAGAATTGAGCTGCCTTGGCGCAGGTCTGTGCTCTCCGAGTGCTCTAGTTGTATTATGCATTATCCAATAGAAAGTTATCTTAACTGACTGTCATCTATTTTTCATTTTGTGTGCTTCAAAAGACGAGTCAAGTACAAACCTGAGGAAGACCAAAAGATTCTTGCTTACATCAGAAAACACAACCTCCTCAGAAATGTTAAAGGCCGGGCTATGTGGGTGATGATGGAGAAAAAAGGAGTAGGTTTTTTTTATGTTTGAACATGGTTGTGTTCATAACATAATAATGTACATATACTCAATGTCTAACTGATCGTGAGAGTGCTGTGCCCGAATGGTTTTTATTTAAAAGATTAGTGATGGCATAAAAGACATCTGGGACGTGCCAATTACATGCTTATATCTGCCAAAGACACGGCAATTTTATTCTTAGATGTATTAAGAATTATGTGTGATTATAGAAAGTGGTGTGATTACTGATTACATTTAGAGTTACATTTATATTTGGCATATCCTGACCTAAATCTCCTATTTCAATATAAACTGACAGGTAGTGCCATGCCACACGTGGCAAAGTCTCAAGTGCCGATACCTCAAAGTTATCTCCGTTAACCAGGATAACATGTTAGGTATGTTATTTATCGTGGCATCTATTTCTAAATGGTTTGTACTAATAATAGTGAGATGCATCTTTTACTGCTGTGCAGAGTAGCTCTATCTCTTCCACGTGTGAGAGCTACCCATTTTCTCAATATTTGACACATTTCCAAGTTGCCACCTTGCCATGGCTTTTGATTCAGCGAAATGTAATGGATTATAGAACTCTATGCATCTTTTTGCAAAAATCTTTTTGCATTTTGTGTTTTAAAAGCTTGATATGTTACAACAGATATGAGCCCCCTACCTTGCTAAAGAAAGTCTAAGCCTGAAATAGATGCATAGCCAAGTGTATTGTAAAAAGTGCTTTAATTTTCTTCACTCTTTCCAAAAATATCCACTTTTGAACTTACAGTTTGTTGTGAGACAGAAATTTCAAATTGAAAAATTTGATTTGCAGCTCCAGAAGATTCGAGCTCAACTTGGTTAAAAAAGAGAGTGAAACGAGTTGACACCATCGACCAAATTAACACAGGCAACAAAGCCAAAATGTCAAACAGAGGTCAGCAGGGGCGTGTACAGGGGGGGGCCACACCCCCCCCCCTGCTCGCGCAGAAAACGCATCTAAGGGGGTCTAATTTCAAAACCCCAGACCCTCCCCCCTTCGCGTGCTCACAAGTTTGGGTTACGGTTAGACCCCCTATGGTACAAATCCTGTACATGCCCCTGGTCAGGGGGACATAGACCTATCTGCGTTAGGCTGTTAGTGTGTTACGATTTGTGCACTTTTACTTTGCACTACATGTCACAACACAGATAAGAGTTTGTTTTCTGTAAAGTACTAGTACGTAGTAGTGCTGCAATAACCTCCTCGTCACAGGCTTGGAACGCTTCAATAATAACGTTACTATTATGTAAACACTAAATCAGTAAATGTAAATTTACTTGGCCTACCAAAGGCAAAGTGAAAGTGTCAATGTTTATGTATTCTCTATCGACTAATCAGTCTAACGTAAACGCCGTTCAAATCACAAATGATCTTTGGAAACGCGCAATCTTACCGCACGCACACTGCTGTACACAAACAATTTCAATAGACATATAGAGCAGCTTAGCCCTAAGGTGGGAAAGCGTGAACGCCAAATTTGCACAACGCTCACTTCGTTTCACACCATAACAGCACAAATACACAAACAACTGCCTCTATATTGGGCAATGGATTAGTACTGTGCGTAGCTGAATGTTCATGTCACTTGTTTGAATTATTGCCCTTACACCTTGGTGGAATGCAACCCAGAGAAATCAGGTGAATTTCCAAGGAAAACTCGCACTCCATGGCAATGACAATGTAAATGGGAGAAACTTTCTTTATACATGAATAATTGCACCGCATTGCATCTGGGTTCAATCACTCCCTGCTTCTGAGCTCCATGACGAGCTCCGCCAAGTTGAGCCAACATGATTCATGCAGGAATGACGTCACATACACGACTGCGTTAATTGCCCAAACAATCGAGTAGCGCGGTTAGGCAGTTTTGGGAAATATACTGACAGTTGCTCCCATTTACGTGGCCATGGAGTGGGAGTTTTTCTCACGGATTCACTAGATATCTCTGGGAAAATTAAGCTAGTTGTACCAAATAGTAAGGCTGCCAGGGTCTATGTCTCCCTGGGTACTGCCGGAACAAACGAATAGCATGATACTTTGTAATGTTGTATATCACATAGATACAAAGTTACTTTCAAATGTCAATTAGTACTACACACTTTACACCAGTACTTAGCATTATGGTACAATGTATAATTTGTACTTAGAACAGCTGGATTTTTAAAAAAACTGAAATTAAATTCAATATCTGAAAACAATGGGAGAAATTATTAGAAGCCTACCATTTTGTTCTTCATCTGTGCGAAACTTCTCTATCGTCATGGTGGCTGCAAGACGAAAGTCTTCGCCAACACATATGTCTCGTAGCGATCTTGCCTCATTCTGTTTACCACGAGACATTGCGATCTTTGCTACACTGTACACAAAGAAACGTTTTATCATATGGCGCACTATGGTCTCCATATGCGTACCTCTTTTACTTCATTTACATTTAAAAAATAAATGGGACAGCCTCAGGTATTTATTAATCTGCTGCAGTTCCACAATTTTCAACAGCCATGCACTTTGCACACATTACAAGCCAAATTTGACTGCTTAATTTTTGCATCTGGTCCACGGTTAAGTCAACCTTGCATAAAAATATATAAAAGATGTAATTAAATCTAGCCTGCATCAATAGCAAGATGCTACATTTTTTTAAATAAGAGGACAATAATTCTAATGTATAGCTGATCAACTTGTCATATGTGTGACCTTTTAAAATACTATGTTACTACAATTTACCAACTATTTTACTCTAGATCTAACAGGGTTAATAGTTACTCAACCGTGAAGATTGCAAACGTACAGCTTACGTTTCGCCTCCTGCCAGGACGCTTTCTCAACTCTATTTTATTCTACTATTAAACTTTAAAAGTATAAATTTAAATTCCTGCTACTTCGGTCTTCAGCAGAAAATTAAGTTGGTCTGGTTAGAAGTTGACGAATGGCAGTTAATTAGATAGTTTGTGTACAGAATCTAACATCATCTTAAATTGTTTACATTACAAATGAAATTTATTAAGTACTTAAGTAACTTTATTAAGTACTTATTAAGTTACTTAAACATTGGTAAAAAAAAATTCTAGCGGCTAGCCTCATGTGAACCTGACAATTATTTCATATTTATACTTTTGACGTAGAAAACCTTTGAAAGCATTTTTCATTCTGGGAGAAGTCACCAAATCGGCAAATGACAATGTAGCTCTAGTACTATACTAAGCCCGCGTACAGTTGCCGCCTGTGGCAACTGCACGCGGGCTATAGTTACTAGAGCTAATGACAATGTAGAAGAAGACGCAGGAAAAGAGAAAAAGATGATGATGAAGGATGCAAATGAGTTATTTAAAACAGAAAAAAAAAGTTTGTTTGTTTGTAAACACCCTTAACCTAGCCCAGCAGTCGGCAGTACCTCAGCCTCAGGTTCACTTCAGCTTTAGGCTCACTGAGGCCATCCTTAAAAAATTCTATGTTTGCTGTCCCCCGACTCAGGATTTTTTTAGTGGGTAGGTCTTCTTTTGTGAGGCGTAATAGTTATTTTAAGTCTGTCCTCATGTTTACCACACATGCCTTGTGTTTCAGTCTTAACTATGAGAAATGTCAAAAAAAAAAAATGGAACCAAAATGTCAAAAAAAACTTCGTCGAGGCTATTTTCGTTGGTCGGTCGGAGGACAGCAAACATATAATTTTTTAAGGATGGCCTGATGCTGAGAATTCATGGTACAGTGTGACTGTCAAGTGTTTACCATTTAAGCATGCATGTGTGTACTGTACTGTATTGCATTCAATCAAGCGTGCCCCGCCGCCCGCGCGTATATACGTGTGTGCCTGAACAAGGGTCCGACATTCCGACAGTGGGAGAACGGAATCAAAAGACAGTAGCGGTAAAGTGAAGCTCAGTATGGTGCCGTCGACCAAAGCTGCGAGGTTAGACCAAACCGAGAGTCGTCACAGCACGAGGCACAGCATAAACGAGGATGTTCGTGAACCTTGGACATCTACACAAGTAGACCCCCTGCGGGCGGAAAGTTCAAGCAAAAACGAAAGAAAACGGGGCGCTCGTGGCAAGCCGCTTGCAGTGTCCTCTGGGTACTTCTACTCCGAAGATGACTCCGCTCTTGCCCTATCTCCGATCGAATGCCAAGGTAGGAGCTATGTAGGTGGTAACAACTTCCATGGTGGGTATGGTAGGTTTGTCTTCAGTTTACCTTAAAGCTTAAACAGTAAACGAATAGATACTCATGTAAAACAAGTGCATGATCGAGGATGTGGCTATACAAGGTAATGACCAGGGAAAAAAATAAAATTTATTTTTCGGGGGCTACTTTTCAAGCTCGCGTGCATGAAAATAACACTCTAAAATGTGGTTTGCATTGAACTCTATGCAAATTTACGGGGGCTCTTTTTGTCATTTCCAGGGCTCTTTTTGGCATTTCGAGGGCTAAATCGCCCCGAGCCCCCGTGTATTTTTTCCACTGGTAATGACGTAGAATGTTAACAACAAACAAAGTGCAGAAGAGGTAATAAGCACACGTGCATGTTTAGTCTAATTTATCACATGGGTGTTTCCTCATCTCTTGATTATGTTCACTTGCTGACAAATCCCATTGCGCTTTTTCTTCACACAGTGGCAGTTGTAATAGTATGGACTACTTACTATGCACATGCACATTATATAATCTAGTACCTTATTGTTAGGTCAACGCGGATTGATATCGCGCTCTCTTATTCACCAGTTCGTGTGCCTGCTAGGCAGAACATGTACCAGCTCCAGCAATAAAATACCTTTATGAGTTACATCACTCTTCGTCAATACATAACAGCAGTCTCAGAACTAAATAAATAGGTTAGAGTTGTTGCTTGTATTGAGAATTATTTCATAGTTCACTTCTAATGGACCATCATAAGAGACATAGCAATTATTTGGAGAACATTACTTAGTCGTGACGATTAGTGATATATGCAAATCTGTTTGTAATGGTCAGTTGAAAATACCCAAATTTGCATTGGTTTGAGAAAGTGAAGGTTACAGGACAAAACCCCATGTGAAATTGCCTCAAAATCATACAAGCATGAAACTGTGAATCTAAAATGTTGCAGAAGCGAGTGACAGCTCGACAGATTCAGAAGACGTTGCTGGTAAGGTTGAGCAGGCGGGGCCAACAGTATGGCAATGCTTGAAACCTGCCAGCCTTGAGGAAACCGTGAGCGTGGCACGGGTAAGCGGAACTAAACACCGTTCGCTGTCATGTACGCCAAGGAGCTAAATATAACAAGGAGAGGAAGCGCCGCCATATCTGGCCCAAATTTGGGTTCGGCAGAGACCCTAGAACAGATTAGTGTTCTATTGTCTCTGGGTTCGGTCTGCACAGCCGTTGCAGCTGATTATGGTCCATAGATGGGGCCTTTGAGGCGAAAAGCGCACAGCCAATCTGCTTCCTCTCTTTATTATATTTAGCTCCTTGATGTACGCTAGTTTATGCTTTACAGTTCATGCCGCTGATAGTTTGTCGTGCAAGTTGGGCCAAAATAAGCTGCTGAAACAGCTGTCAGAGATTGAAATCACGTTAGATCTTGGTAGACGTAAGGGTTTCGTTAGAAGCAGTGCACAGCGAGTTCAGATACGTAGTTTGACGTGAAGTTATACGCCTTGTATTTTTTAGCCCGGCCGGGTTGCGAGACTAATGTCAATATACACAGAGTGAAACCCATCCGTCTCATCTCTTTAGATACTTTTACTCGTAGGCGAAGTACTTTCAAAACAATATTAAGTAAAACCTGTATAGGTGTGTATGAATATGTATTCGTACCATATTTTAATGAGGAGAAGAAAACTGTAGAGCTGGTAAGCTAGTGCACATGTATCTTAATACATAAGTCATAGTATGTAGAATTAAACCTGGTGTGGTACACATGATAATTATTTAAAATTTGTTTGTCAGTCCCTGATGGACATCTACCAGATCAGCCTAGAAGATTTGGATGCTGAAATCACGAAACATCAGGGAGACATCAATGCAGTTATGGACAGTTTGGACATGCGAGAGTCAAACTCCACAGACGACACTCTTCAATATTGACATTTCCTGCAATTTTGACAAACAGCTTAGTTTTCATGATGATGGTATATGTTACGGCATTACTGATGAAATTGTATTTATTCGTTGTTCATATCTTGGAAAGCTTAAATCTCTATTATAGCCCCTTGCTCATTTTATGCTTTCGTTTCATTTTTTGCCATACCAACCTTGTCTTGTATATATTTTTATCAATTAAATAGAAGAAATGCTATAACGGTTGTATGTTGGTTTGCGAGATCCTCTCCTGCACTTTCACCCCATACCTCACATCAACCTTGCCTTGTATATATTTTTATTAATTAAATAGAAAAAAAGCTATAACAACAATGTTTGTATATATTGGTTTATAGCAATACAAAAAATTGAATCACGCCTGACATATTATGTTTATAATATAAGCATGTTGTTTTTTACTTGAAGCTTGTATATTGTTCTACCTGTCTACTTGTATATCTGTTGTATCTAAAATACCACCAAACATCAGATGTTATTATTTATAAATGGAAAACAGTTCATTTCTTCATGACGATTCAGCTGCAGCACATGAGTCGCTGTACGTTTTGCCAAGCTTCTCAAAGATGGGTATAGGTGGCACCACTGTTTGGAAGAGCTGAAAGTTAATCAATTGTCATAAGCATATAATAAGCAGTCGTACAGCATACAATATATAATAAGCAGTCGTACAGAACAAAATTTGATTATACTACTTAATAGTGATGATTCAAGTGAATAATTTTCAACACTGCACCACCTATTTTATACCAAATTTTATTATTTAATTTGCACCATAAAACGTGACCATCAACAAAACCTTTAGAAAAATTGTATTATTGTGCAAAATCTGAAAATTATCTTCACCTGTTTTGATTCGTCCAACTCCCTGAAATATTTTGTACCATAAGGCAGACTCCCATATTTGCTCTTGGAGTGGAGTAAGGGCTCATACTTGTAGTCAGTGTGTGAGAAAGGAAGGAAGCTGCAAGCAGTGAATGAATGAATGGGATACGAAATTCTAATTTTTTTTAAATTTAGATTTTCTAAACTTATCTTCAAACAAGTCTATTTAATACAGCAATCACTGATGAAAATACAGGCCCACTGAATGTACCTACATAAATAACTGCATACATAAATACGTAAATAACTGTTAATGTATATGCGGTGTTGTGTTCAGGATACGCAGCTGACCCCAGATTTATAACAAAACAACAAAGCTCCACAATTTCGGTTTCAAGCCATGCAAACCCTGGAAGTCGTTTTCTGCCATGCATTTCAGAATTTCCAGTTAATTACATTACTAATATGCAGCATCAAATAGTATCATGACATGCTCTTCTTTCCATATACGATGAATTCATGTCTCTTCTCACTGCAGCTACGCGTGCACTGACGTTGCCACCGGTAGAGAAACACAGACGGGTCATACATGTTGTCGTTGACACGTTGCGTCCAATCACGCTGGCGGTCAGCGGCTCTGGTCTCCTCCTCCGAGGTGAACGACGTTGCCAGCCGTAACGTGGGTTGCAGTGTCTTGTATCTCTGCTGGTACACCTGTGCCGGTGGTTTGAATGGGCCCTGAAATGGAACTACACATGTGAGCTGTAGACACACTAAAAATAAACTTGTAAAATAGGCTTATAAAACAATCAGTATACCCTCTTACTAAATTTACTGAATTGGCCTAAAGCGATTCATATAGCATTGATAGGCAGTTCTACTCTATCAGTGCTGCAATAGGACATTATAAAAACAATGCTCAGTAATGAAATGCCTCAAAGCAAATATTTTGGGGTGTAAATGTACACATACACCTACAAACTGGGTGAACATGAGTTAGAAACGATATCCAAGAGGGAGCATGATCATCTCGCTGAGAAAGATTAGTCAGTTGTAATGAACTGTTGTATTCTGCTATCATGCACAAAAGATGTATGTGCAAGAGAACAGACTGTGCAGGGACGCAAGTGACCAACTTGACGTGAGATTGCACTAAGTTTAATTGGGGTTGCTGTGTAGGTTATCCTACATAAGTAGATAAAGCATCTGTCAACAATAGTGTCTCACGTCTGTATGGCTTCAACTACAGTTTGCATATCTGGGATACATGTTAATATTGATTCGAAAATCTATCAATTCTGGATGTGAATGCCTGTGTGTGTTATCACCTGAATCTTCTGTCCAACAGGTGGAAGGGGTTGTCTCTGCTTACATATGTCTCTATATGGTGTTTGTTCCTGTGTCTGTGCTCTTCTTTGTTTTCCTTCCATCTGTGTTTTTGCAAGCCTCCTTTTTGCAGACAAGAGTCTCTCCTCAATTGCTTTCAGTCGTCTGTGGGAGCAACGAACAGTAAAAGCCAATCTGAAATATTTTGCTATTGCAAAGCTTTCATGAGTAAAACAACCCAACCACCTCTTTAGAGGCAAAAAACTACCTATAATATTCACATGTGTCCACATCCGAAGCGACTGACACCAACTTCACACCAACTGATCTTCTAAAGTACATTACAATAGGCTATATTAACGAATCACTTACGGCTGACTTGGTAGACCATAAATTCCGGGTTTTACAGCCGTGCTAACAAGGTGGTGATTCTGCTCTGCTTCTTTTTGGAGACTGGCACGTAGCTCACTTTCACGGGCCATCGTCTCTTCTACCTGCTTCTGTTGATGGTACTCTTCCAAGTAATTTCTATGGGGATAAACCACGAAGTTGCACATTTAAAAAGTTACAAATGTATTAGATAAATAATTGTATATTTAGATTTTTTTTTTTTTAATATAAATAATCAATTATTTAAAAAAAATATTTCTAGTAAATATTGAACCACATTTTCATGTAGCATAATCTAAACCTACTCTAACTTAAAATGTGCATTAAACCTAGATTATTGTTTCCCTTGAAGCAAACTGAACATAATCTAATTTTGGATTAGCGTTACTCCCACCTTATCACTTCATTCTTGATCTGCAGATTATCCAGGTATTTTCTTCGTTGATAGAAGTTGAATATATACTTCCGTGTGTAGTAACCACGCCAGATTTTCTGTATCTGGAATGTATAAATAATTCTATAAAACGTGCTGATTATGAACAATAATGTCATGGTGAGGGACAGTGTTGCCAGGTTGTTTTCTAATCGAAAATCCAATCTCAGCAGCGGGCACCCATGGTTGTACTAGGGCAGTAGTTTAGGAAATGTGTAAACTACACACTCATAGACACCTTGTTCACAGATAGTATAAATGGATGTAGTTGAATGCATGTTACCTAGCATTAGTATGTTCACTTATTTCTGATAAACGTGAACTGCATGTTTGTAAAATTTCACCCTATTGCTTCCAAACTTGATTCCTCAAGTTACCAGTGCCCGGGCAGTAGATTCATAGGCGCACACCAATCATTATCAAGCTTTAAACTTACCCTACAAGTTAGCTAACAAGAAGCTAACAAGCCCTACCACCATAAGTTGCCTAGCAAGTAACATTAGTTATATGCATTGGGTATATGTAATATGACATGTTTCTGCTTTTACAAATGGTTAAACATCACAGTTAAAAGATTAGCGTAAAGTCAAAATTTAGTTTATTTTAAGTGAAATACTGAATCAATTAAATGTTCATGTATTTGTTCATTTAGATGATTAAATTTCACCTTGAAAGCCATAGAGTTGTAGTATTCTTGCTTCATGTTTGCAACTAAATGCGCCAAATGTTGTCGGTACATCTTCCTTCCTACATAACCTCTCCATATTTTCTGAATATGTACTGCTGAGTCATTCAAATACCTAAGTTAAGAAAATATGGTTCAATATATTCAACAGTGTACAGAAACACATGGTATAGTAACACCTGGGTATAACACACTGATACACCATTATAATTTTGTACTTGTATTTGTAACATAATTTATTCATAACAGAAACAAATACTTTATAAGTTGTTGAATATTTGACATACAAAGTATAATTATAACATAGCAGTGAGTCATGACAATTTTTTAAATTGATGAAGGATGCCACAGCCTTGCTTATTGTTACCTGACAAAATAATTGAAAATGCAATAAACACAGACGCTGCATACTTACGCAGATGGGGGTCGTTGTCGTATCAGGTACTACAGATATGTACCCGAGGTAGTTTTAGGTTGTTTAGTATTATGTTTATATTTTTATATGAGGTATGTTTAGGGTTAGGGTTAGTGTTAGGGTTAGGGTACACTTCTGTAGTACAAGTCTGGTACACTTTGTGTGTACATATATGTACCTCGGGTACATATCTGTAGTACCTGATACGACAACGACCCCTTGAGCCATAGGCCTACTTACCTGAGATAAGCCCGGACTCTCAGTCCACGGAACCAGCTTTGTACTTTGACTGCAGCTCTATATTCTTTTTCTCTTTGAATTTGTGCCTCACTGGAAAATATGAAGTAATCTTACTATTGACACTGAATGGCTATAACTTTTATTTATATCGACAGGACTGCCTGTGTACTGCGTACAGGCTACAGCTTCTTGCTTGCTTGCGTGCGTGTTACTCCAATATTCGTACTCGTAGTCTGTCTTGGTGCAAATCCACTTTAGGCACCTTAGGTATCACGAAGTGATGCACAGATTTCTGTGCATCATCAACTGATGCACAGACTTTCCGTATATCAAGGAATGATGCAAAAAGTGAAAAACCCTAACCCTAAACCTAACCATAACCGGGCCTAAGTTCTATAACACACTTCGTGATACCTAGGCTAAGGTTATACTTTATGACTTAGGGGTAGGGTTAGGGTTTTTGCATCATTCCTTGATATACGGAGTCTGTGCATCAGAATTGATGATACACAGAAGTCTGTGCATCACTTCGTGATACCTAAGGTACCTAAACTCTAAAGTGGATTTGCGCCCTAGTACTGTAAAGTAGTCCCCGTTGCCAGTGCCACGGACAGTGCCACTGGCACTGCCTAAATTGAAAACACTGAACTTGATTTTGAGTCAGTTGAAAAATGACTTGTCTGAGTTTGAACTTTGAGCGATTCTACTCTCTACTCTAGACTCTAGTCTAAATAAATCTATATTGTAAAATTTGTATAATGATTCTGGTAGTTCCAGACTATATATAAAACTAATTCCAATAATTTTATCAAGCAATAGTAAGAATAATTTACTTGCTTCTTGTGTATATAGCCGCAATAATTTCATCGCAACGTGATAGTAGTTGGATGTAAGTGGCCATGTTTGGACGCCGTTTTTGTTGTCGTGGAAACCTAAAAACAACGACATTGCTTCATGTTCTTCCGAAAAGCTTTTGTCTTTGTCGGAATTTTACTTTTTTCCATTTTGTTATAACATTATAAAACTAATTAATTGCATGTCATATATCATTATCCTTATTGATATCACGAATAAGTTTTATGTAAAGCTACTTTCAACGTGACAAAAACGTTGTCATGGTCATCGTTACCGCCACGTTCAGTCTGCGGCCCGACAAAGAGTGAAGAGCAGAAAGTGGAGATGATATTATACACACAAGAGCGCGTACACACACACACACACACACACACACACCAGTGTTGTAGTCGAGTCCGCACCCACCGAGTCCGAGTCCGAGTCCGAGTCCGCACCCCCCGAGTCCGAGTCCGCACCCCCGAGTCCGAGTCCGAGTCCGCACCCCCCGAGTCCGAGTCCGAGTCCGAGTCCACACCACCTGAGTCCGAGTCCGAGTCCGAGTCCAGTTTTGATTTTTTTTTAAAGGGAAAAAATCGGAAAAAGGGAAAAAAATCGGGAAAAAAGGGAAAAAAAGGAAAAGATCGCAACAGTGCATCGTAGACATTCGAAAGTGTATTCAAGACATTCGATGTTTCACGTGAGGTCATAGATCAGGTCACGTGTATTTGTTATGTGTTGTGGTTGGCAGAAGCGAAGCGTGCTGCTTGACATTTACAGATGAATGACCACATGTTCTGATAGAAAGCGCTGTTTATGTAGTGCACGTACACGTGCGTGCTGCGTGCATGCGTGTGCACGTACACGTGCGTGCGTGTGTGCGTGCGTGCGTGCGTGCGTGTGCACGTACACGTTCGTGCGTTCGTGTGCACGTACACGTGCGTGCGTGCGCACGTACACGTGCGTGCGTGCGCACGTACACGTGCGTGCGTG
>NW_014577915.1:123062-144298 GCF_000485595.1 Priapulus caudatus
ACACACACACACACACACACACACACACACTACTACACACACACACACACACACACACACACACACACACACACACACACACACACACACACACACACACACACACACACACACACACACACACACACACACACACACACACACACACACACCTACAAAATCAGAGAAAATTCTCATTTGTAGAATGTGAAATAAACAATTTCGAAACCTAGGAGGACCATTTATGGAATAATTGCTACTGTGAAAGCTAGGAGCAGTCGCCAATTTTTGTAGGTTTCCGAAAATTACGGCCGTACTTCGAAGGCACATGCGGACATGCCTAATGCTGATTCCATATGTTTATATTAAATCAATGTAATCAATATCTAATTATACCTTGTACTTGTGAGAAACGGAGCGCTAAATAAAATACAGGAAGAATTAGAAGAAGCAAATGTTATACTAGCGGTTACTCCAATTAATTTAGAGCATTTTTACAATGAGATGTACCTAATAATTATTTGGCCTGCCTAGATCTATCGCACGCACACACGCCGCAAACACACCCGTACGTTTGCATCGTTCGGCAAGAGAGGCAGTCTATATAATAACGCACGGCCCTAATTACGTGCAGGCTTCATAGCAACCTGCCGATAGGCGTTTCACTAATTATCTCCCAGCATCGATTCGATATATTGACCTAGATTGTTTCCCCGCTAGCTGCTATATCTCTCTCGGCTGCGCCGCGTCCCCACGGCGCACGTTGGCCCGACACGAGCCGACGCGCGCGCGTGCGTGCACGCACTCACACGTGCGTCTCCGCACGCGGATATATAAATACCGCGTAAATAATGCACGCTGATCGACATGGCGGCGCGAGTGGCCGGGCGTCCAGCCGCGACCCCACCCGATGACCGCCGACGACCTTGCATGGCCGTCGTGGCCGAGATGCGCGGCCCGACTGACCTCTCGCGACCCATTTCTGCTCCTGGGTAGCCGGGAATTAGGTCACGGATATTATCGCGAGATGCTTGTATTGTCACACACCGCCGGGACATATGTAATCTGTTAATATTTGAGCCGCACGGTGACTATACGGTCGGCTATATACGGTACACGCAATAATGCACGGCCTCGCGTCTCAAGTGAGAGGTGACAGCGCCACTTGCGGATAAGGGGGTGTGGTGAGGGGAGGCATCAGTGCCATATGAGTATATTACCCTTTCGATAATTAATGAGAGGAAACGGATAAAAACAAAAACCGCGAAGCATTCATTTGTGAGCATTTCAAATGCGCATTTTAATTGGTGTTTCGCATAAAATTATTTAGTCTTCGCCATGCATGCAGAGACCAGCAGATCGGTAGGAAGCATTAAAATGAACGACTTACCCCGCGCTGGGGAACTTACAACGCCACATCTTCATACTCTATCCCACCTCACCGATGGCTGCCCCCCCCTTCCACGTACGTTGGCGCGCTGGACCCCCCACCCAAAAAAAAGACAACACATGGCGCGTAAACTATTGCCGATGCAGATTCACCCCACGCCCCACCCAACCCGCATCATTACAAAAATCCATCCTTCCCCACGAACATGTACATATGCTGCAGATCAATTAATCTACCTCAACGTACGCGTTATTGGGCGGCACAGGTCCCCGGTATAATAACGCTCGGTCCCCGCATAGATGTGGAACAGAGATCACGGCCACCCTCGATCTGATCGCCCGAAGCCATCTCCCCTCCCGCATATAGTAGCATGCTCCGTGTTCTACTAAGGCGATGAGGTCAGTTCAATTAGAAGCTATTGATATGAGCAGCGGCGGACAGGCAGCTGCCGCACTCACGCTATTATCTATAGTGATTTAATACGCGCACCGGCTGTCAACAACGCCTATTAGACCACGTACAATTTACAGGTAATTTAGGTAAGAAATGTGAGATGCAGCGTTAGTACTGAGCGACGCGGAAGAAATGATTAGAAAATGCATTATATGAAGCTCTTGATATAAGATGCCCTTTTTAGCACCTATATATATAGCTCGCCAAACAGGATAAAAATAGGTTATCGTGCCGTAGCACGTGATTGCTCTCACCCGGAAAAATAAACGATTACGAATTTGCTCATTTCGATCAGACATGAGCGTACGTGTGGGAAGGGGTCAATTTTGCTTAGAAATAGAGGGATAACATAGAGCAAATCGAACCTTCTTGCAAAACGATAACATTGCATCCATATAGGTATGCGTACTCGCTCGATACAAAATCGAGCAAAACTCAGCGCTAATGTTTGTAGCAATTTTCACGTCTTATATTTATGTTCGTCACGGAGATAAATCCTGTAAATCATGTTGGTAATGGAAAATATAGTTTTTATTTTATTCGCGTTATTACCCGGTATCGCCATCAGAGCTATAATACGTAAAATTATCTCAGCCGAAATGCACCATCTCTATCAGTCGCAAACACCCCGCGTCTTTCCCCTGCGCAGCTTCCTGCTTCCACCCCTCGACACGCAGAGCCGCGTAAAATACGGAAGAATCCATTTTCTGAGAGCAGTCGATCGCCTACGCGAGGCATATTGTAATGAGATATGGTCTTGTTTACGTTCTACGTCGATGACCCAGTGACACACTACTCGGCGCCGTTAATAGGTATTCAATAACACAAATATTCCATCGGCGTGAGTTGACGCGCACAACGGATATGCGATGTGTAGTGAAAGGCGCCGGGAGTGTGAAAGGCGGGTTAGATAGAAACGGAAAATCTCGTTAAAACATTAGATGTTAGAAGGAAGCGGACGGAAAGTATAGCGGCGAATAGCATAGGCCTATATAGATGACCGAAGGCGAAGAGTTGACTGAGTGGTTCATGTAAGCGTAGCACAAGGATGTAGTATAGCTGTAGCTAATATATTCGTGTCATGATTTCCGCATCTCAGTAAAATTCGGTAGAGGTATACACAGTAAACCGATTATTCTTCGTTTATCATGTAGGCCCTATACTCGCCGATATCACGTTCATCAGTCAATGTATTATGTATTATTAATATTTTCTCGCATCCTCGCCGACCTGTGCTTCTCGCAGTCTGCTGGAGGGGATGCGAGCACCAGATTGCGTGAAAGCTCTGCGACATGTCATCATCAGCTAATCCTTTCTCGTGACTAGTCATGCATGCAGGTCATCAGTAGGAACTGCGTATGCTATAGATAAACGAGGTTCTCGTGCTTGCTTACACCGGGAATGGGTGCCTGCCCTAAAGGCGTAAACATTTTATAGGATAGTGTATAAATAGTCACACCGAAAATAACCGCGTCGATCCAAATTCCAAGGGAATAAAGTCAACTTCCTTTTTTTTCTATTTTCCTATTTTCTCCCGACGTTATACAATATCCGCACGTTAATTATAGGGAGACAAATAAGTGAGGAGACGCATAGACGTTTATATACATGTTTTTATTTAATTGCTATAAGTTATAATCTGAATAGGTTCACATGAAGACTGAAAACCATGTCTAATTAGTTTCAGTCGAATAAGGTTATACGTACGCTTTTTTTAAATGTACTACTAACAACTACTACTATCAACTATAATATGCTTGCTTGTCCAAGAAGACCAATTAACGGCTTGTCCCTGTCACGTTCCTGAACCGAGCTAAAAGCGCGATAAGAAGTACGTACCATGCAATCTCTGGTTATCACAGCCAGAAATAGCCAGTTAAGAAGAATCTCTCGATCGGATGAGAAGGAGACGCATAAATGTTTGCGCTAGCGTGTTTTTTTTATTGCGGTGTGCTATAATTATAGGTTCAGCTCGAGGATCTGATATGTGACGAGTACAATGATGCTACGCGTGCGCACCGTGCGGGTGGGAGTAAGCTGACCTGCTGCTCCCCCTCTTATACGCCTTCGTACGAGTCATAAATACAGGCCTTGGTTCAATATTGACTGTTATAGAGAGTGCGAGTCATTCATTCATTCATTCAGGTCACAAGCGGTGCTTATCTAGGTTATTGGCAGAAAGATCTGGGGCACTGACATCATTTTCCCCTTCCAAGGCTGACCGGTCCAATTCTGGGTCACTAGCATTCTAGATTTCAGCCGGCAAAGTTGTCCAAGGTTGTTTTGCCACTGTCTGATTGGGCGGTCGATAGCGGCTCACGCCGAATGAATATGCATTGTGTAATAACAGAGGAAAGCTGGGATTGAGCAGTGCGAATTGCGGCAATAAGACTTGGAGCCAGCACATCGGACAGGTGATGAATATAGTTACAGGGAATACAAATGTAATAACGAATTATATTCGAGAAAAGAGTTCAATAAAAACATAACCTAAATAATAAAAGTGAATAATTTGTCTGGGTAATAACTTGCGATTCGCGTTAGAAGTCCATTAAATCAATTTAGTGTCAGTGTCAGCGGCACTAGTTAGCATCAGAGCCAAATTAGCGTTAGAGTTAGTGTGAAGGGTAGCGTCAGAGTCAAGTTAGTGCCAGAGTTCGATTGCACATGCTTGTCAAGTTTTGCTTATCCGTAGAAGATCATGATCGTCGATAGATGGCGCGCTGCACAGGGGAACAAGCGCCGGCAACAGACCACAGAAATAGAATATTCGCTTCTATTCTATTTCTGTGCCACAGACTGACGGATACACCGGCATGTCGGTGGCATGGAAACATATATCCACCACACAGACGGGACGAAACGCCAAAATAGTGCAATGCAATTGAATGGTGGCGCTGCCCAGCGAATGAAGCGGTACACTAAAAATCTGGCTGTGGTGACAGATTTTGGATGTGTAACGTTGTAACATTAAAACGTCTCTATCGTTAATTCTAATATTTGGACTGGAGTTTAATTATACATTCCTGGATCTAGAAGGTAAAATGTTAGTCTTCAAGTAGATTTTGCTCTATTAAACGGCTATACATTTATTGTTACATGCAAAACGATCATCCACACCGTATCACTGACTAATGGACAATGAATACACACAATACATCACAATGCGTAATGTGCTACAGTCTGTAGTTTAATTTATTCCTTAGTCTGTGACCGGATTTTGTGAGATGTTTGTTTTTTCTACAAACAATAAAAATAATAAAGACGATATAATTTCCATATTGTTTACTCAAATACCAATTAGTCACATTTATTGCTAAGAAGTTTAATCACAATTACGTGCTGGCGCTTCAGCAATGTACGATTCTGCTTGTTTCTAGGTTGGGAGTGCAGGAGGGTTACTGACTTCTATCAGAGATGGAACTGCATCCTTTCTCAGCCTCTTAAATTTTTTGACTTGCTCTTGTGTTTTTAATAAAGGTGGAAGGGATCGGGTGAAGGAATTATGGAAAATAAGATAAAGTACAGACAGTATGCATTTTTTATTAGCAAAATTATTCAGCATGTGTTGGTTTAGTTTTGATATTGCCTAGTGCTTCAGTGCCCAGCAGTGAATATTTCTCAAACGTATTTTTCTGTTTATGTATATTTCTTAAAATCAAGCCTGGTACATGTATAACGACCCATGAGTCACACGACGAGAAGCAGAGAAAGCAATGTTTTTTACTAATTTCCCATACTAATAATAGTTATGTTTTTAAATAGGTACAGCATATCACATTTCAAAGCAGCCAGTGATTTTTACCCTTGTCAGCTGGACACATAAATTGAGATGCCTCAAAAAGACAAAATGATCCTCGCAAATTAGCAGATATTTGCATGGGCTGTCTTTTAACCCGTCAATGTTGGCTCTTCCTATGTTGCAGATCCACTTCCGAAGTCTATAGCCTCGTCTACACGACGACGCTTAACTCGAGTTAAGCTAACTCGAGTTAAGCGTTAACTCGAGTTAGCGATTATGTAGCGTCTACACGACAACAGCCCCCGATAGCGATTATACCGATTATTATGCATCGTGCGTGCGTGTTGTATGTAAACGTGCGTGCATGCGTGCGTGCGTGTGTATGTAAACGTGCGTGCATGCGTGCGTGCGTGCGTGTGTGCGTGCGTGCGTGTGCATATGCACGTAGACATGCGTGCGTGCGTGTGCACGTACACGTGCGTGCGTGCGTGTGCACGTACACCGTGCGTGCATGGGTGTGTGCGCGTGCGTGTGCACGTACACGTGCGTGCGTATGCACGTACACGTGCGTGCGTGCGCGCGTGTGCCGGTACACGTTCGTGCGTGCGTGCGCGTGCGTGCGTGCGCTCCGTGTGTGCACGTACACGTGCGATGCGTGTGTGCACGTACACGTGCGTTGCGTGTGTACGTACACGTGCGTGCATGAGTGTATGCGTGTGTGTGCACGTATATGTGCGGCGTGCGTGTACACGTAATATCGTGGCGTGCCGTGCGTGCGTGCGTGCGTGTGCAAGTACACGTGGGGGGCCCCCCGCGTGCCCGTGTTGCGTGTGTACGTATACGTGCGGGCATTTGCGTGCGTAGTGGGCACAGTACACGTGCGTTGCATGCGTGAGTTGTGTGCGTTGTGCACTATCACGGCGTGCGATGCGTTGAGTGCGCGCGTGTCGCACGTACATTCTGCGTGCACGTACATTTCGTGCGTGCAATGCGTGCGTACATGCGTGCCATGTGCACGTACACGTGCGTGTGTATACGCAACGTAACACGATGTCGTGCGGCGTGCCTGAACGGTGCGTGTGCACGTAACTAGCGTGCGTGCATGCGTGCCTGCGTGCGTAGTGCACGGTACAGTTCGTGTCGTGGCGCGAGGATCGCTGTGCCGGTACAGCTCGTTGCGTCCGTCGTGTGAGCACGTACACTGCGTGCGTGCTGCGTGCGTTGTGCGCGCGTGTGCATGGGCTACGGTAGACTGCGTGCGTGCGGGGTTTGTGAATCTTACACGTGGCGTGCATGTGTCGTGCGTGCTCGTGTTGTGCACGTACACGTGAGCGTGCGTGCGTGCGTGGTAGCGCGCTGTGTGCAGGTACACGTTCGTGCGTGCGTGCGTGGCGTGTCAGGTACACAGTGTGTGCCATGTAGTCGTGCGGTGCGTGCGTGCGTGCGTGTGTGTGCAAGTACACTGCGTGCATGCAATGTGCACGTAGACGTGCGTGAGTGGCAGTGCGTGCGTGCGTGCTGTTGTGCACGTATCACGTGCGTGCATCGCGTGCGTGTCATCCGTATCAACGTGCGTGCTAATGAGTGTGTGCGTGCTGTGCAAGTACAACGTGCGTGCGTGGCGTGTCAGTGCGTGCGTGCGTGCGTAGCGTGCTGTGCGTGGCGTGCGTGGAGTGTGTACGTACATCGTATCTAGTGGTTGGCCGCCTATCGTGGAGTTATGTACTTATTCGCGTAACTCTGAGTTAAAGCGTCTACACGGGGCCTTACACTCGATGTTAAGGCCCCGTGTAGACGAGGCTTATGTACATAATCATCATCTACATGTGTCATGTAATGATTGGTGGTATTATTTACAATTGCATATCGTGTTAACTGGCATTTTTTCACAGAACAAAGGGCAGCAGGAAATTACACAGATCACCGCGAACAAAGTAAGTTTTTCTTAACTTTAACTGTTAGCTTCACAAGATTGTATCTTGTATTAGTTTTACATTGATATTATGATTACAGTATGATTAAACAATCAATAAGTACAGTCTCTGTTCGTGTGCACAGCAGTCAGTGAGTCACTGCATCTGTCACTGCCGTCCTAACAAATTTATTGTTTGCAAACGTATATAGCATGCAACACGTGATAAATCTAGTACCTATCATGATCTGTGGGAAACTTATACCTATATTAAAAACGCTATATCTGGGGGTTTCTTCCTTGTATTGGAACAATTTCCCGCACTGCAATAACCACCAGCTGATGCCTGGTGAGTAGTTGACCGCTTCATTCGCCAGGGGCAGCACCATCGAAACGCAGGGTATACGAAGCAGGGTATACGAAGTGTCCAGTCTGTGTATCCGTTAGTCTGTGCGCCGGCCGTGGTCCGGCCACTGATCTCTATTATACTAATTTATATAATATATTATATATGTATAATATACTATATAATATAGTTAATATAATAGAGATAAGTGGTTCCGGCCGTGCGCGTTCATCTTCGAGAATAATATTGACGTGAAAAAAGGTTTGTGTAACTGATTTCTTTATTCGTTTTAGCCGAAAGGCGTAGTGAGGATGTCTATCCATCCCGATAACCATTTACCGTATTATAGAAATGTATATATAGTATATATAATATATATATATATATATATAGATACTATATATATATATATAATATATATATATATATAGAGAGAGAGAGAGAGAGAGCGCGCGCGCGAGCGAGAGAGAAAGAGATTATATATAGCCTAAGTGGTGCACTTTTCCGCATTCGGCTCGGTGTTGCTCGATCGCGTAATGAATAATGAATGCACTTGCTAGCGATCTATTATAGCCTGCTTGTGAAGCCATGAACGAGAAGCTCAACTGCTGCGCTTAGTATAGCTAATTTTAACCGCTAGGGGTTTTGGATACACGATATAGTTTATAAATGATAAGGATGTAAATGATCAGCTGATGTTTCGTGCGTAATTGCGCATAGAAATGCCCATGCACATGAACAAATTTTGTCGACAGTTTGCACTAGCGTTTGTTACGGCCGTCACGATAATATATACAGTGAATTATATTCGCTGCGCAACGTTTATCGGCTAAGAATTTAAACATAAGAAAGCGCACAATTTTCTATTAAACCGTGGTATTTTCTTAATTATGAACCTGGTAAATCTGTAATTTTCGCATTTGTACGCGCACGCATGTGCTTGGAACCCGCATGCGCACGCACACTTCGCCGCACACACTTGCACGAACCACTGGCACGAACGCACATAGATATGTGAGTGACGTAAGTGGCTGGTGGAGTTGGATCTCAGTGATAATAAGTGCTGCCATCTTCCGAGTCAGAAAATGTTTTTTTTTACAATGTCTATATTACCAGGCGCGTACCATAACGCAGATACGCAATTGCGTATCACCAAACATTTTTTTTATTGCAGAAAGAGAAAGAGACGGAGAGAGAGAGAGAGATGGCGAGAGAGAGAGAAAGAGAGAGACAGAGAGAAAGAGGGAGAGAGAGAGGGCGAAAGAGAGAGAGAGAGAGGGCGAGAGAGAGAGAGAGAGAGAGAGAGAGAGAGAGAGAGAGAGAGAGAGCGAGAGAGAGAGAGAGAGAGAGAGAGAAGAGAGTCAGAGGTCAGTCAGTCAGTCAGACTGTCCGCTCTTAAGATTAAAGTTTGCCAACAAAACGTATTATTGATAGCATGTTACTAACAGTAAACACTAACGACAAATCCAAAGTCTGATATTAAAGCTTTATTAATAGTATAGCCTTATAAATATTAATCTTCTGATGTTTTGGCCTAGCGTGACTCTGATACCTCTGATAGAAATTAGCGTTACGTGAAACGCCTCGTGTTTATTTAACCGTGAACGCGATTTATATTATATTAGCGTTTAGCGTGAATTTATTTTTTCACTTGATCTTAAAGCGAATTTTGATCTCTTTGATTCACCATTTTTACACAATGTCATCCAGCGTAGACTGGTCGGCTGCGTCTCGACATATGTCTATGAGACTATCTCTACTCATAAGCGTTACTACATCAGTGCGTTTAGGCGGGAGGGATTGGTGGGCTAGCTACCCCCCCTCTGTTGCGACTCACAATATTTTCACATGAGTCACGCGCTGTATATAACCTCACCTGATGCATAGGATGCATGCTCCCATCGCTGGGCACCAGACCCGCACACGCTTGCTCGCCCGCACGCACGCCACGCCCGCACGTGGCACCACGGCACGCGGCGCACGCACGCACGCACGCCACGCACGCATGCACACCCAAGAGAGAGGAGATGAGAGACAAGAGAGAATTTAAGAAGTGTGCGTCTAGTGCTTGATAGGTAAAGACGAAAATACATGATAGTTATAGTGACTTTATGATCAGCATCTTGTTGGCTCATGCAGAGATAGTTCTACTAAAAAGATAATTGTCTAGTCAGCATGAAGGCTGTACATTTACTCGTAAAGTGCTCAAATACCCCTGCGATCTTACATCAAATTTTAACATAGAACCCTGAGAAACATTGAGCATCGTTGATTGCTAACACTACTCTAGCGTTAAATTGATGGCATTTACTTTCACAAGGCGTCGTAGGCATAGCACGTACCCGAGGCTCACGTTTCGAATTCAGGATCGAGCGTATGGCGAAGGAAATTTCCGTTTTCACCAAAGGTTCTTGCGAGTAGGTAAAATATAACAAATCCTTCGTTCTGTGTAGACAGGCAGCAGACATCTCTCTCTCTCTCTCTCTCCTCTCTTCTCTCTCATCTCCTCTCACTCTCTCCTCTCACTCTCTCTCGCTCTCTCCTCTCTCACTCTCTCTCTCTCTCTCTCTCTCTCTCTCTCCTCTCCTCTCTCACTCTCTCNGTGTGTGTGTGTGTGTGTGTGTGTGTGTGTGTGTGTGTGTGTGTGTGTGTGTGTGTGTGTGCGTGTGTGTGCGTGCGTGCGTGCGTGTGTGCACGCGTGTGTGTATGGGTACGTGTGTGTGTGTGCGTTAGTGCGTGTGTGTGTATGCGTACGTGTGTGCGTGCGTGCGTGCGTGCGTGCGTGCGTGCGCGTGTGTGCGTGTGTGTAAGCGTACGTGTGTGCGCGCGTGTGCGTGCGTGCGTGCGTGCGTGCGTGTGTGTATGGGTACGTGTGTGTGTGTGTGCGTGCGTGCGNGAGGAGTAAGAGGTAGGATCACCTTCTTCACCCTGTGCGTGATTCACTGTCTCCTCTCCTGGCTCCCTACTTTCCTCATCACCTTCTCTCTCCCCTCCTCCTCCTCCTCCTCCTCCTCCTCCTCTCTCTTCCCCTACTCCAACACGCGTCTCCCTCCTCCTCCCTTCTCTACTTCCCTCCTCCTCTCCTTCTCATCTCTCCTCCACCCATACTCCAAACACTCTCTCTCATCCTCCTCTGCTCCTACTCCTCCTTCTCTAATTTCCCTCTCCTTCCTCCTCTATTCATCATTTTCCCTCCTCCTCCTCTACCTCCTCTTCCCCCTACTCTATCACCTTCTCCCTCCTACTCCTCCTCCATCACCTTCTCCCTCCTCGTCCTCTCCTCCTTCTTTCCATCACTCCCCCCTTCTCCTCCTCTCATCCTCCTCCTTCCTCCCTCCTCCCCCTACTCCATCACCTCCTCCTCCTCCTCCTCCTCCTCTGCCCCCTACGTCCTCCTCATGACCGTTCTTCATTTTCTCCATCACTTTCTCCGTCCTCATTCCCCCCCCTCCTCCCCTTCTCCTCCTCCTCCTCCCCCTACTCCATCCACCTTCTCTCCTCCTCCCCTCCTCTCTTCCTCCTCCTGCCCCTACTCTCCTCTCAGACACGTCTTAATTTCGATCTCATCACCATTCTTCCTCCTCCTCCTCCCCGCCTGACTCCATCCCTTCTCTCCTCCTCCTCTCCTTCCTTTCCTCCTCCTCCATTACTCTTCCTCCATGACTCTTCGATTCATCTCCTCCCTTCTCCCTCCTCCTCCTCCCCTCTCCTCCCCTCCTCCATCACCTTCATCTCTCCTCCTCCTCCTCTCCTCCTCTTCCTCTTCTTCCGCCCTCCTACTCCTCCTCCATTGACCATTTCATTCGATCTCCATATCACTCAGGGGCAGGTACGTTTATGTAAACACAGGGTACATATATGCGGAGAAGATACAGGTCTGGTACACTTGTGTATACATATACGTACCTCGGGTACATATATCTGTTGTACCTGATACGACAACGACCCCTTCAGCGTTAATTGATGGCACCGCGCAGTCACGTCTAGATCTATACGTTACAAATTATGCACATATATACGGCAAGACGTACATCAAATGAATGTAATATATAACGGAAGAACTCAGAACTGGTTAGACGAGAGAAGGGAATGTTATCGGTGTAGGTGATCGGTTTTACGTGAATGCAGACGCCCATGTGCGGCGCGAACGTTATATAATTCTTACTATACAGGTTCTGCGTGTACGTGACTCAGCAATTTTTGTCACTCGTATAGGTATGTAGGTATGTTTACCCAGCAGCCTGCTCCGCGGTAGACTTGTGCAGAGCTGTGTGCGTGCGTGTGCACAGGCACTTGAAGCGTTTCAACTGTAAATACACGCCGCCGCCATTGCGCGCACACTGACACATAAATAAATATATATACCGTGTGTGTGCGAGCGCGCGTTCGTGCGTCCGTGTGCGGTGTATTCTGTGTACGTGTACACGCACGCATGTGTACGTGCACACAGAGTCACAGATGCATGCACGTACGCACGTCCACGTGCGCACGCACGCACGCACGTGAACGTGCACATGCACGCACGCACGCATGTGTACGTGGACACGCACGAACGCACGCACGCACGCCCGCACGCGCACGCGCACTTGCTCCCTATAATCGTGCATGCACGAACGATTGAATTCTATTCCACAGCCCGACCTTACAAGCACATGACCACGCCTTTGACCACGCTACGTTCCACGATCCGTTTTTCACAGACCTTATATCGCATCGCAGCAGCCGCCACGTCGATGGCGACAGTAGCTACTAAAGATCTGACAGCGACGGGAGAATTTGTGAGGAGACCTACTGCATTTCACAACAAGATAACAGGTATCACGTGATATGGGTGCTGTTAACTATGGGTTCATTCCCCTATCAGGTGTGAATAATGACAGTCTATCTGTACTATACATAGTATACATATTATGAGGAGTGAATAATAATATAGAGCACCTAAATGTGAGACATAATTTCTGTAATGATTAGCACTTTAATGTATTTTAACTGTGTGTACTACTACAGCTGATGGCTCCAGCGGCTTCAAAGCAGAAGCAAATCGCTACCACTTATACGTCTGCTACGCATGTCCTTGGGCATCACGCACACTTGCCGTTCGCAAACTGAAGGGGTTGGAGAAGATCATTTCATTTAATGTCGTAGACTGGCTCTTGGAGGAGGGAGGTTGGAAATTTAATCCAAACGTAAGAGGAATAATTTTTTGATTGTTTTCATGTATTAACAAATAAACGTTTTTCAGTTTTTTTAAAGTTTTAATATGGGCAGAAAATTGCATATACTTCATTGTATGTTTAAAATAGCTTTTAATTAAAATTTGACCATTGATTAAATAAAACAGCAATGGAAAAGCAATTACATTTTTGTGAATACCACAAGTTTCTTTGGGAGTGCTTTATATACCAACTCACGCTAACTGGAATATGTCATTGCACAGCAGCATAAACACATCTGAACAAAATAAGATATAACATATATATATATATTATATATATAAATATATATATATATATATATATAGTATATATANAGATTATCACAAATTGAGAGTATTATTATCGTTAGAACCCGTAGCAACACAATTGAATGCAGACCAGATCAAAAGAAAAATAGAGACGAAATGAATGTGGCTTCACCACTCCGCTGTTTCTCAGCAGTATGCCAATCGCAATTCAGACTCAATAGTGCGGCAACTTGAGAACGCGAGCGACTAGGTATGTAACTTTTAGTAGCTATTCTTCGTTACACGTTTGCCAACGGAGTAAGTTTGTGGCTCTCTGAACATTTGAGACTTGTCAAATGATGCATATTTTATTTTTTAACACCCATGATTCTGGGTGTTCCCAACGTGAACAATGATCACTGAGTTACATTAATCAGGTTTGAACCCGTAAAAATGTCTAAAGTTGCCATCCTCATGACATGTTGTTATACATAAGCGTTTCTGGTGATTTCTATGTAAACTATAAAATCAGGACTTTTTCATATTCGGATAGTCTCATTTGTAGCAGTTGGAGGAAAAATCTTATCGCGCAAACGGTACCTTGTGTGCAACCAGCTTGACTGAAGCAGAACATACGCTTGTTTGTGACCCATTCTATGAGGTCAATGCAAGTGTATCATTTCGAGAAGGTAGACAACACGGTGCTTAATCACCCCAACGAACACTTCAAGGTGGCTCTTTTTAGCTCGAGATAATTATATAGTGCATGGTAGTAGAAAAATTAATCAAACCCGTAACACTTTAGTTCGACACAGAAGCTACATGCAAAAAAGCGTGAATAGACCATCCAAACACTTTTAAAAATTTGATTCAATAATAGGCATTTTATAATAACAAATGTGCAGATCTTACGCAAATGACTGCACCAAACAGCAGGAAAGTAAAATATGTTCAAAGCATGAGGGCACTGCAAAGCTCTCGTATTGAATAATTTACTAATATTTAAGTGGGCAAATAAAGGGTTTCCCTCAATAGTTCTTTTGACAATATTTACAGCTGTATAGAAGTGCTTGCTGAGAGTATCAAAATCGAACAACTAAAATTTAAATGCATGTCTATACTGATTTTTTTCGATGTCTGACAATAATATTGTCTTTACAGTGTAAAAAAGAAATGCTTGAGAGAGTATCCAATACTTATGGGGGTGCATAGGACATCTAACCAGTATGCGGCATCGGAGAAACTGTTAACCATGGACGCAAGCATCAGAAAATCATTACAAGGTGACGTAGGAAAGATATAATGGTGTGTACAGAGCACAGCTACTCACTATAAAATGAAATGCTGTTCGACGGTGTCATTTGTGAGCAACATTAATTACTCGTCCCGTTTAGGATTTGCTGGACATGATATAGATGAATGAGAGCACACAATAAAAAATAATTGAATTTAAATGATATAATTTGTTCTTTAACACATGACTAAAACTCATTTTGTATACTTCCTGCAGAGACAAGCCATCGCTTACTGGGTATCTTACTGTAAATCCCTTTGGAATCATTTCGATTGGACCAGATTTGGACTTTGAGGCACCACACGGCAGAGAAAACGTGAAGGGATAGAAAAATTGTCACCGAGAGCCACCGTCCAGTAGTCTACTCTCATGTACTTTAGTTGCACTGAATTAGTAGTAATTGAAATGTCTTTTAGTTATTTTGCTGTTTACTGTATTTTTGGTCTTTGCATTTTGTTTTGATTATATATGTAAAGTATACGAATATTTTCCTAGAATAACCAACCCATATAATTTTTATATTCTGTAACTTAGTGAAATACATTTACTGCAAGCATGATCAAGCATCAGTATATTAATTGTTACAAGTGGGATATAAATGATTGGTGCACACGTTCCAGTGGTACAAACATGAAACATATAGCTGGTACCACTACCAGCACATAATAACTGCTACCAGCAAAAAATAACTAGCAAGGAAAAACAGGAAAAAGAAGACTAAGCTATAGTTTGTGGTAGAACAGGGTATAAGGAATATGTTTTGTATATGTGTTTGTATATTTGTTTTCTGGAATTACCGAGGATCGAGGTGAAAGATAAATGAGGTTGATTGATGGTGGCAAATAAACACGAAATGTATTCATTTCCAAAGTTATGTATTTGTTTTTTTATTATTTTTCACCTAAATTAATATTGGTCACACGTGCGTACAGTCATGTAAACGCAGTTCAGACGCTCCTCTTCTCTGCAACACATTACATAATTTCAGTCCACAGTATATCAGTATTATGAGTGATACGAAGAGAAATGTGAGGGCCGTAGCACACGGAATATAAGTTATATGACGTGAAATACGCGAGCGTTACAATGGTGAGAAACAGTCATAAACAAGTGAGTACCCTCGATTAACGGAATTTTGGCCCGCCTTTTTGACAACAAAGCACATATTTGTTGGTAAAAATGATGAGGCAACACCCTGAAAAAGACCCCTGTCGATTTTCACGGACCTACCCCTACATTTACGAAGTATGGAGCATTACTCGCTACTCATACACTGATACAAGAGTAACTCGAGAGCTACTGACACTGTCACTGTTAGTTGTTACCAAGGAGCTACATAGTACATTATTATTATATCATTTGATTATATCCTTGGTCGTTACTGCTGACAGTACTGTGCTGTCTGCTGTGCTGATACTAATTACTCCTCCTTCTCTTCCTCCATGACCTCTTATATTCGATCTCCATTCAACGTCTCTGCTCCTCCTCCTCATCTTCCATCCACTCTTCCTCCTCTTGGCCCCGACTCCATTCACCTTCCTCGCTCTCCTCTTCCCCCTTCGCTTTTCTTCTCCCACGCTTCTCTTTCCTTCCTCCTCTTCCTCCGCCGACTCATCCTCGTTCTCCCTCTTGCTCCTCCTCCTATCCTCCTCTACTCTTTCTTCCAGTGACCGTGTTTTCTTCGCATCTCCATCATCCTTTGTCGCTCCTCCTCCTTCGCCTCTGTCCCCGCCTCTCCCCTCCCCTCCGCCCCTGTCCTCCCACTCCTGGCTCCTCCTCTGCCCCTAGCCTCCGCCCCCTACTCCATCACCTTGCCTCGTTCCCCCTCCTTCTCCTCTCCTCTTCCTCATGCGCCCTACTCTTCTCCCTGACCGTCACTCGTATTCGCATCTCCATGCTCACCGGGGCAGGTACACTGTGGGGATGCCTACAGGGATACGTACCTCGGGTACATGATCTGTTCAGTACCTGATACGACAACGACCCTTCAAGCGCAATAAACGTGGTAACGTGGCTACCCGTTACAAATGTAGCCAGGGATTTCGCAACATCGGTGAAGCTTGCACACTGTTACCATGAGATAGTGAGAAGGGCCGGAGAGAGAGGAGGAGAGAGAAGTCAGAGAACAAACGCGAAGGGAGTGAGCGGAGGGGACAGGAGGAGAGGGAGGAGAGTCAAAGGAGGAGGTGGAGCGAGGGAGGCATGCGGGCTAGAGTTGATAGTAGTGTCTAGAGAGGCAAGAGGAGGCATGAGAGGGAAGGGAAGAAGGTTTGGGATAGGTGGAGGAAGAGAATGAGGTAGAGGTTAGGAGGAGGAGAGGAGAAGTTGGAGCCGAGAGAGGAACACCAGTGGGAGCGAGACGGCAAGGAGGAGCGGTCGTAATGGAGAAGCGTCGCGGCTTACGGTGATGCGAGGAAGAGTAAATGGGGCAGGACCAAAGGAGGAGGAGGAGGCAGGGAGGAGGAGGAGACAACTGATCGATGAGCAAGAGGTGAGAAGGGGATTCCTACCTCACTACTCCTCCTCGCTACATCACTGCTTCTCCTCTTCTCCTCCTCCATTCTCCTCCTCCTCCCCCGCCTCCATCACCTTCTCCCCTCTCTCCTTCCCTCCTTCCTCCCCTCCTCCTCCCTCGCGCCCTATTTCCATCGCTTTTCCCCTTCTCCTCTCCTCCCCCTCTCCCTCCTACCTCCTCCAGTGCGCTCGTCCTCCCTCTATCTTCTCGCTCCTCCCTCCCTCTGCCCATTTTTCCCTTCCATCCATCCTTCTCCTCTTTTCCTCCCTCCTCCCCCAACATCCCGTCCCGCTCCTCCTTCCTGTCCCCGCCCTAATCCATCACCTACTCTCCTCCTTCCTATCTCCTCGCCCTACTCTATTACCTTCCCCCTATCGCTTCTCATCCCTGATCCTCTCCTCACCTCTCCTCTCCCACTCATCACCTTCTCCCTCCTCCCTCCTCTGGCTCCTCCTTTTTGTACAATACACTCCTAGTCCCCTCCTCCTCCTCTTCCCTACTCCATACCCTTCTCCTCTCTCCTCCCCACTCATCACGCTATCTACCCGCCTCCTCCTGCCTCCACCTACTCCTTCACTCTCCCTCTCCTCCTCCCGTCCCTCCTTCCCTCTCCTCTTCTCCTCCCCCTACTCCAATACCTTTCGTGGCCTCCGCCTCCTCTCCGCGCTTCTCTGCCCCCTATCCTTTCTAATGACCGTTTTCCATTCGGATCTCCATCACTTCTCGCTCCTCCTCTCTCTCCGTGCCTCCTTCCTCCTCCTGCTCACTCCCTTACTCCATCACCTTTCTCCCTTCCCTCCTCCACTCCTCCTCTTCTCCTCTCCTCGCCTCTCCTGCGCCATACTCCTCATACAGACCTTCATTCCATCGTCAATCACCTTCTCCGCTCCCTCTCTTCGCCTTCTCTTCGTCCTACCTTCTCCCCCTCTCTTCTCCTCCTCCCTGCTCCTCATTCTCCTGCTTCCGACTCCATACATCTCGGCCGCTCGTCATCCTCCCACTTGATCCTTCTTCCCTTCTCCTCCTACTACTTCCTTGCCTCCCTCCTGCTCCTCCTCCTCTCACCTATACATTAACCTTCTCCCCTCCTCTCTGCCTCCTCCTTCTCCTCCCCTAACTCCGATTACTTTTCTCCTCCTCCGTCCTACCTCCCTCTACTTAGTTACTTTCTCCTCCTCCTCCTCCTCCTCGCCTCCATGCCCCGATCTGCCTCCATGACGTCTTCATTCGATTCTTCCGCGTCACCGTTTCCCCTCCTCCTCCTCCTCTCCCACTTCCTGCCTGCCCCTCCTTTTCCTCTTCACCCCTGACATCCATCCCTTCTTCTTTCTCTCTCCTCTTCCCCTTTCTCCTCCTCCTCCCCCTACTCCCATACCTTCTCCTCTCATCTCCTCCGCCTCTTTCCTCCTCCTCATCCTTCCTCCTTCTCTTCCTCCATGACCTTTTATGTCGATCGCCATTCAAACTGCTACTGCTCCTCGCTCCTCATCTCCTCTTCCTCCTCCTGCCCTAACTCATCGCACCTCTCCGCCTCGCTCCTCCTCTATCCCCTCCTCCCCTCCTCTTTCTCCTCTCTGTCCCCGCCTTACTCCATACCTGTCTCCCCCTCCGTCCTGCTCCGCCTCCTATCCTTCTACTCGCTTCTCCATGACCGTTTTATTCGCTCTCCATCAACCTATTTGCGCTTCTCCCCTTCCCTCTTCCCTCCTTCTCTCCTCCTCCCCCTCTCCCCTCAGTGCTCCTTCCTTCCCTATCCTGCCTCCGGCTACTCAATGCACTTCTCCTCTCCCCTCCGTCTCCTCCTCCTCTTCCTCATGCCCTTACTTTCTCCATTGACCTCTTATTCGATCTCCATCTCAGGGGCAGGTACACTTTGTGTATGCTAATATACGTACCTGGTACAGATCTGTAGTACCTGATACGCAAACGACCCTCGCTTCAATAAACGTGTACCGTGGCGTACGTTAAAATGTAGCGGTCGCCAAATCGGGAGCATTGACCTGTTACATGGAATAGTGAGAAAGGGGGAGGAGCAGAGAGAGAGAGAGGAGAGACGGACGAGAAGAGAGAGAGAGAGAGAAAGAGGAGAAGAGAGAGAGAAGAGACAGGATAAGAGAGAGCGAGGTGAGAGACGAGAGAGAGAGAGAGAGAGAAGAAGAGAGAGAGAGGGAGGAGGAGAGAGAGAGAGAGAAAAAGCGAGGAGAGAGAGAGCAGAAGAGAGAGAGAGAGAGGAGAGAGAGAGGGCCGACCCGGTCTGTTGCTGTCTACACAGAAGAAGGATTTGTGTATATTGACCTACTCGCAAAGAACATTGGTGAAAACGGAATTCCTGCGCCATACGCTCGCATCCTGGTTTCGAACGTAAGCCTCGGATGGTACGGCTAATGCCTACTACGGATGAAGCGAAATGCCAATCAATTTAACGCTAGAGTCGTGTGAGCAATGACGAGCCGGACGTTTCTCAGGGTGCTATGACTAAATTTGAAATGTAGTCGGAGGGTGGTATTTGAGCACTTTTGAAGTAAATGTACTACAGCTCTCATTCTGACTACGACAATTATCATTTTAGAGAAACTTTCTCTTCGAATGGGGCCAACAAGATCGTGATTCACTAAGTCACTAACTAATCATGGAATTTTGTTTTATTATCAAGCCTTAACGCACATTCTTAAGTTCTCTTTCTGGCTCTTCTCTCTCTCTCGTCTCTCTCTCTCTCTCGCTCTTCTCTCGCTGGCGCTGCGTGCGTCGTGTGCGTGCGTGCGTGCGTGCGAGCGATGCGTAATGGTTGTGCGGATGCGTGTGGGCGCGGAGCGTGCTCAAACACACACATCACTCATTGCACATCACATCACATCAACGGCAGTGGTAAGTCGGCCGTTCAGTATTTCAACGGCTGTTGCCGGTGAACCACCGCTGGGGATGAGTGCGACAGCCAACCTCGTTCTTGGAATTGCTGAAAAGCGGGGCAAAAGGGTGAATAACCGTTGCTTTGCCACTAAATTAGGAATATAACTATGCATGCAGGTGAGTTTTGTCATAGAGATAGCAAGAACGGCGTGCGGCGTGCGTTCAGAGTTTGGGCACAATTAGCCGTCGACTACGGTCACGATATTCGGGACGGCGGGGGGGGGGGATCATGAAAGGATCGGATGACAAATTTAGGGGTCAAGGGTCAAAGGTCAAGATGTAGTAACGGAGGGGAAAATTAATTTCTTTTACTTAAGGTATTATAGCGGGAAGACGGCAATTGCGGCCACAAAGCTTAACGGCTCGTCGAAGCCTATGCCTCGTTATTCGGGCGGTATATAGTGTGATGGGCGAGGCGAAACCCAACACCAGTGGCGAAATTGGAGGTCACAGGGAAAGGGGCAGGGCGGGAAAAGGTCAGTATCAGACATTTCTGAGAAATGGCATAATGGACAGATGGTGAAAATTTTTTGTCGTGACGCGCTGGACCTACATGTTTTATTCACTTTAATTAAAAGGACCATAAAATGTGACTGGCCACTGACGTGCGAAGAGTAAAGTGTCTGATAACCTTTGGACCCTCGAGAGGAGGGTTAAACATGGATTCCTACGCTCAATGATGTCACAGCGTTGTCATAGTCATGGCACATCATAAGTAGAAAGCAATAAGCTGGATAGTCCCGAACGGTGACAGCACAGGCGTCACGGGTTAAAGGGCCTTGGATCGAATCCCATCAGATTTTTTATTTTATTTAGACCTGTTTTCTGTATTTTTCATATCTTTATTCTTTAACTATTCTTTTCAATTAACGCAAAGATTACATAGGTTATTTACAACGAATTTAATAACACAAATAATTTTTACAATTTTTTTATAAGTTATTTAATAGGGTTCAGGGTTAGGGTCCAAGGCCACCATAAAACAAAGCAGTTTCAGGCACCGCGATTTGTATACAACCAATGGGATTTCGGGAGGTTGCAGAATGTATAGGAGGTTGCTGAAAATGATGTGTACGCAACGGCGTATTGGCATTATCTGCGTCTAACAAGGTGTCACTACGCCGAACTAATGTTAGTTATAACGTAGCACAGACCTCAGATGAGCCCAGACGCTCTGCGGCTCTATGTTTACACGATTGGTTGTTACACATTGATTACATGTTGATATCATTATAATGAACATAAACACTCACAT
>NW_014577916.1:0-21356 GCF_000485595.1 Priapulus caudatus
CGAACCTGGTGGAACAACTGAGGCAACCAGCAAGTAATCCAGACAATGAGACATACAAATAATTGTCACAGATCCATAAACACATAGGCAACCCCTCACCGCCCAACTTCACAGATTCTGTACTCTTTGTAGATGTCTCCATTTCCTCCACCTGGTTCTGTTGGTTCGTCCACTCGGCAACGATGGGCCTTATGCTGAGTTCACCAGCAGAGTGTAGGCATTACGAATCAAGAACCATAACCGCAAGTAGGTAACCGCTTTTGCGAAAATCCTCTAGACGGAACTAGGAACAAAAAAATTTATATTTTTTTTAAACAATTTGATTTATTATTTGCGTACAGTCTGCGGGGCCGTTATCGCGACTTGTCATTCACCACATAACTAAGCTATGGGTCATTAGCGCATTGCAAACAGTTTATTGGATTACTTTGATGATTTAGGTACGTCGTTTGGGTTGGGTAACGATCCACTCTATATTCAGGATGGCACCAACTCGTATTTTAAGCCAGCGCTTGTTATGCATGATAATGGCTAAATCTGTCTTGGTATTGTCGGGGGCGTAGATTGGTGCTGAGAGGGATTTCCCAGGGGGATTTGTCTAGACCATGTGTCATCATGGTCACATGCACGCACGCACGCATGCACCGTACACAGAAGCGTATTTCTGGTTGTATCGAACATAATCTCTGTAGGGTACTTACCTGGAAGACTGGCCAGCACGGCCTTGATCAGAATTTAGGAGGCAAATAGTTGCCTGTCGTGCTGGTGTCTGACTCCTGAGCTGAACGCTCTTCCTTATTGTCTCACTCCTCTCACTATTTCCCTGACAGTTCTTCGCCATCGGTGTTGCTTGGGTTATAGTTTGGGTGGTTTTTGTACGTCCGATGAGTTGGTCGGCACACGTTTACCGGTTGTCTAGGTGTTCTCTTCCATTAGCTTGCCTGGGCGCGTTGTAGTATCTACGTATTCGAATAAAAGGATATTCGTACCGCTGAATCGATAGACGTGTTACTATATTACCTTCAACAATAGAACCTCACACTATTTAGGAGATGGCAGTCGGCTGCGAATTCTTCCCAAAGGCCGATTATCCATTCAGACAAACTGCCCTAATCGAGTAGTTATGATTAGGATGGCGCATGACCTTATTTTTATCTTACCTAATTAAAGCTAGAGAATTGCCTGTTTTCCAGCGGCAGTTGCTTTATATGTTACCCATTACACTTATCTGCAAGCTATAGTATACCCGTCAGATAATATGTTTGACACGAGGTTGAATCCAATACACTATACGTTTTCAACTGAATGGTCGCTATGATCATCTTGTTTTCAATGGCCCTTTTATATATCGTGCTCATCACAAGATGGGAATATTGGTATGAGTCTCTTATTGCTATTGGCCCAAATTGTTACTCAGGCGTTCTTGTAATAGCGGTACTGGTTATTTTTACCGCCTAGTTGGCAATTCGGTTACGGCTATCATTTGGAGAAATCCCATCAAGGCGGTAAAATATTTAGGCCGACCTAATATTTACTTCTGGGTTCGGGTCACCGCGCCCGACTTCACATTTCGCGGTTAAATGTGCGGACTGCGGTCACGTTTAGCGCGGTTTCAGAAAGATAATTCAAAGATAACGCCTGCTGTCATACTATATTAAAATATCGCGCTTTCATTTTATTTAAGCCTAAGGAGGTTCCACAAAATGTTTATAAACAGGAACTTCGGTGGCGAGAGAATGGAAACAGTTTTACGCTACGTTTCCTATTAATGCCTACACACGTGAAAACAGCGTATAGAGCAGCGGCGGTTATTTCTTAATACAGAGGTTGAAGGGGTCGTATTGGGCCGCGGCGGCCGGTTTGATGTACGCGATCGAGTCGCGTACTGTATAGTATACGCATGCTGGTCGTGCGATACGGCGGCCGCAGAGCCGGTACACCTTCGGTTACTCGCGCGCTTCGTAAGGCGATTACGAGCTGCCGTTTTTGGAGCGTCCTAACACTACGTTCCGTACACGACACCAGTACACTATCTGCTTTAGTGCTCACATTGTGAAACAATGTCATGACTTTGCCAGCAATGGCTAATGCCTGCAAGATCATTTGCATCTCGCTGGCTCCTGGATTTTCAAGCTGTATGCCCTATATTTAGCTTGTGAAAAAAAATTATATTCCTGACCTACCATGTTTTTGCAGGAAGAAAAATAAAAAATAAATAAATGTTATTACTACCACTACCCTATTTTCACAATTCACTGTTGACCGAACCCAAGGGTAGTTCTGTTTGTTTGGCCGATTTGGAAAACCGAAGGTTGATATTTAAATACTTCCCACCCAAGACTTTACTCTGTGCACGGGCGGGTTTTTTCTTTTGTACATAGATACTTATAGCATATATTTTCTATCTAAACTACACAATTCTAGACCCATGACCATCAAAAGTAGGTATTTGTGGGTCAAATAGAATCGTTTTTCCGCGGGTGCATGCCCCGAATCCCCTAGCAGGGCTTCGCCGCCTTCGCGCTCGCCTACGTCCGTGCCGGAAAACGGTTGCCTGCATATTCAGTTGTCCAACTTACCTTGCTTTGTTCAAAGTTAACAAGAACCTGGTTAATGTTGTTTACACGATAGAGAATGTAAACGGGGCTGTTTTCGTGCAACTGAGACGAATATTCTTAAGAAATTCATTTATTTAAATCTAACATTGAAGATTTCTGTCATGAAATACTTGATTTAAAAATTAATAACGTAGTGGGGGACTGAACGCTCGCAGCAATACACAGGTTTCTGATTTACACATCGCCAGTGGATTTGTATGCAACATTGGAACCATATGAAGCAATACTGATACAGAATACTAAGTAGTAACATCACACTGCCGTTGGTGCATTTTTACTTTCCGTGGGATAGGGTGGCTGTTTGTACTTGTGTGGTATTTTTGTGCTATATTAGTATCGGTATGCTCGGTTACGATAGTCCACGATACTCTTATACGTGGATCTAGTTCGGTTGGCGTTATTCGCCCGCAGCATTTTTTGTTGCGGCATTCAATACGACAAGGTATACACCATAGATTAAGTTTGGTTCTAGCGTATATAGATAGGCCGAGTCGGTTTAAAGTTAGTGTTCACGGTTTAGGGATAGTGATTTGGGTGGGCTTTTTTACTTGTGTGTATATAAGTATCGATGGGCTCGCGCACGCGATCCACGTCAGGGTACTAATGCCTTACTACGGGCATTTTACTTGCCGCGCTACGGATTACGGTGACGGCAAATCAGATGTTCCGGCGCGGCTGAAATGCGATTCCCTGCCCTAAGCCCGCGCACACGGTGACATAAGAAACAGCATCCGACAAAGAAAACCTAAAAGAAGAGAGAACCGTCGGAGAGGTAGCCAATGCGATATCTGGCTGACGTCAACGGCTCCTCAGAGATGGCCGTTGCTCAGACAGATAGGGTCGCGTTTGCGTCGCGTTTCTGCCACCGTTACTTGTCCTCGCGTCGGCTGTGAGACGATTTCTTCAAGTTGATCATTGTCGTGGCACGCGGAGGCCGAACTGCCGGCTCGTGAGCTATTTCAGCTCAGGCCACCAAAGCATTTACGACCAATTCGAGAGCACAGGAATAGGCCGAGGTTCGAAATACCTTTTATACATCGGTGCATTCCTGCCAGGATCACCGGTGTTATACATTATTGGTGATCCTGCACAACATTTGGTTGAGTCCTGCCGAAACGCAGTACGTGTAAATTGATTCTCTCACTTGCAATCTGTTCCTGTTTTACAAGCGTATACATAACTCACAGGCAAAAGATAGAAACAGCCATCGGCAAATTAGAATTGCATTTATTTCTTTATCTCCTTTTCTCAGTCTGAGTCTGAGTGTCGCCAAGACAGTTCTTATATTAATAGTGGCTCTTCGTCTCTACGTTAATCTTCGGCTGTCTGGTTCCTCTATCTTCACAGTGGCCGGTTTAGTGGAAAGATGAGGCCATACGGTTTGACAAAGGCCTCGTTTCTCTCTGCCCTTCCCACGCAGCTGCCACTGCATTGACGGATCAAAGCACCTACTGTGCAGTCAGATCAGAGAATTCTCAGATCGAGTGCCATTTAAGGTGGATCCCTGTAGTCTGCTTCTGCATCAGACTGTATTCTTCATTGAGAGGAAACCTCTCTCACACTCTACCTTAGTAGACGGCAAGACAAGCCACAGATTCACCACAGCACGCAGTCTTCTTGTCTTCTTGGGTTTGCTGCCAGAAGATCTGCCATGTGCCTCTTGGGACGCGCACGCTTCATCACTGTACTTTTCTGCTCCATAGAGTTTAGATGGTGGGTCCACTCTTCCTACAACGTTTTTCAGTTTGTGAAGATGCCCGCCTCCAGAACTGTCTGTGATGGGCCACTCGATATCATCAAGAGCGCACAACATCGCCATAGTCTTCTTCACCCTTCAGATCTACGTGGCCATGACTTGATGCTTACCACAATGAGTGATGATGCTTTTGCAACATGCTTTTTCCATTTAATGCGGAACCTCCTGCTCCAGTTCAGCTTAAAGTCATCCACAGCTGGTTGCCTGTTGCCAGACTGTGGAATACCTCTATCTCTGCTGCTGCTCGGCTCGCGCCAGTTGTCTCATCCAATATCCTTGTATGCATCTTTCAGTTGGGCCATCTCTTGTTTTATATTGGTTGAAGGCATCGATTGCTGCATCAGACGGCATTTAACTGCGACAGTATGTCTGTTGCCCATACTCTGCAAGATTAAGAAGATAGTCGGAAAGGACATTGTACAGTCCTAAGAGAAGTGCGGCATTACAGTCACAAAACTGAAGTGTCCTAGTAATGTCAATATTGCTGCCAGCCTTTTGCTTAGCCAATGTCTTGTGTTGTTGTCGCCAGTTCTTCAGACTGCTGCAGCATGAAGAACTAGAGGTTTGTTGACTCTGAAGAGTCTGCTCCAAGGGCAGCTTTGTGTGTGAGCACCCATCGGGTGCCCCCTACCCTTGTTGGAATAAGAAACTTGCATCCCTCAGCTTCAGCTGCACGTCTCAGCATCTGTCTATTTAGTGGACTTTGGTGGTAAAACAGATATATTGTCAGCAGGAGTGAATCCACTTGTTGTTGATATGGCTGAGCCTGGTTAGCCGTTTTAATAGCTAATTCAACACGATGGGCCATGCAGTGAGTGCTTACAAGTGATGGCTGTTCTTGTTTCAGTAGAGTGGCAACGCCATTCCTTACTCCAACCATTACAGCTGCACCATCGCTCGCAAAGCCAACAATCTTCCGACAAAATATCTCATTACTTACATGTAGTTCCCTGTTGAAAGCATTATGGATGGCTGCATGCAATGTAATAGCATCAGCTCTCTCTACACTTTCAAGAGATACAAAACAAACATGAGATATGCCATCAATTGCATATTGAACGTAAATAATTTGTTGTTCGCTGATACTACTATCTGTACTATCATCAACGAGGACAGAAAAGAACATTGCAGCTTGCACTTCTTCCTCAAGTTTTAGCCGCAGATCTTCAGCAATGAAGAGAACAAACGTCGTGCAGGAAGTGTGGTTGTGGTACGTTGAGCCTATGTCAACTCCTTTGGCAATATCCAGTTTACATAGCCATTCAAAATCAGAATATGGACGCCCCTGCTTTGCAATGGCATGCGCATTCTTGAAGAGAATACTGACACACGCGCTTGATTTTTCATGCAGCATTGCCAATGCAGTCTCTGCAGGTAGCTCTTTAGTTTGAGCACAGTCGCTACTAGTACTAGTACTACATTCACTAGTGGTACATTCTGGCGCAGTTGCAGTTAGACACTTAGAGGTAGCCTCTCTTCTGTCAGCCACAAGCATCAAGGAAGCTGCTTTCTGGTGAGTGGCTGTTTCTTCATGGTCTTTCAGCACATGTATTTGAAAGTTTATGGACCCTTGTAAAAAGTTGTTTTTGCCGCTACGCTGCATGACTTTCTGCTTGTCCCCATCCGGCAAGAAATGATGACATGTTAAGCACACCATCACATTCTAAGAAAAAGTCAAATCGGACAATGCTGGTTACCACACATATACAATACAGAGTGAGACAAGAATTGCAAAATTGTGAATTAAATAGTTTAGTTTATTTACCACACAAAAAAAGAAAATGAATACATAACTTAGCGACTAGAGCAGTTAATAAATACATTTACATACTATTTTGCATGCTTGCTATACTTTCTGAGTGCTAATCTATTAATCTCACCCTTCCTTCATCATTACCAACGCCAACGGTCGGTGTACATTCAGTTGACTTGGAAGTGCTGCCACTGTCAGGCACCGGCAACTCTCCATAATAAAGCCACTTAAACTGAGTGAGCCATTTGCTCAGAAATGCTCTCGTTCGTTTGTATTGATCATACTCTTTCCCTTTTTCACATTTTTGCTGTCGTTTCTTCTCACGTGGATCAGTCGCACCGGTAAAATAATTCCAAAGCCCTGTACGCTTATCCATGATTACGTTGCCAATAGTAACTGAACACATTCTGACTTCAACTCTTTAGATGGACATCAGTCCGTTATAGCATGTCTGAAAGACTATAAGAGAGTGGATGGAACAAAACTACGCAAAACACTTCGGCTTGTTCCGCCAACAGCTAGGAAGAAAAATTATTTGTTCATTTTTTTTGCTAACTAGACTGGTGTTTGGATGCCTAACTATTAGTCTGATAACACGGGATCAGGATTCAGTTTAGTGCGGCACTTGCCTCGTCCCGCTTGTAAAATGGCATCGCTAGCAGGGAAAAAATTAATTTTTTTATTTCCGGGGCTCTTTTTGCACATCCCTCAAAATTTTCGGGGGCTACTTTTTCATTTTCCGGATCTCTTTTTCCACTTTCCAGGGCTACTTTTTTTTCCAGAGCTAGCAATTATGCTGGTAGCACAGTCGACTAAGAGCCAGTTTATTCTTTCTTCACACGTTTTAGAAACTAAGAAAGCCGTAAATCTAAGTTCCCACTACAGAAGTCCGTGTTAAATATATGGTATTAATATAAATTTGATATGCTAAATAAAATGTAAGTTGTTTAATGACGTCTAGATATTTTTGTTGTAGTTTTTATTTTTGACACTAAAAAATAACTCTAATCACCCCTACAATTACCAGGGTAATGGTACAATCCGATAGTTTTTATGGCGGGCAGAAATGGACTACTCATTTCTACTGGCTATTGGTAGTGTGGGTACAAATAACTAAAAAATATGTTATACTTTGAAACTTTAAATTAGCATTTTTGCTATGGCACTTCAATATTGTGCAATAGTTTTAACGTACAAATAAACCTTCTTCATCAGGCACTTATAAATTTTAACCGCTTCACGCTCGCATCTGCCATTAAACTGCCACCACTCCCCCTAACGCGATTCGCCACTTACCGAGTCCATTTTGCTGCTTAGCACATACACAGCTGCAACTTGGCAAAGCACCTTTGCAAGCACCTCTCACACATTGTATCAATCTTGCTTGGGAGTGTTATCAATCACTAAGCGTTTGCCATTATCAGCTAAATGAGTTATGGCTTCTGAAGTATAACTAAGGTTCAAATACTTATGAAGACTGATGTACTGATTCTTTTGCGATCTTTTTCAAGATCGCTTTATCGGAGAAAGGTATAGCATCGTAAATAATTTTTCGTATCCAGTCGGCTCACGATGTTTTATTTTCAATGATGCGCGGTGTTGATCCCGAAGCTGAAAAAGCCGTCGGATCACCGGATCGGCGAGTTATTTTCAACACTGCTGCAACACAAGCTTCAACAATGGTCTATCTGTGTATCTGCAGGTCCGCATGAAGTAGAAATACAGGCCTCATTTGTGTGCTCACTGCCCACTCCTGCTGGTACGGGGCGTGTACTGTCCCAAGGTGTAGATTCGACAGGGCCAGCAATAGCTGCTCGCTGCTGAGTGCTAGTACACCACCCATCTCGAACTCATATTCCGGCTCAAAAACACAAATTGTTTGCCCTGTCCAGCCACAGTCTCATCAAAAACAAGTTGAATGCCTTCGCTTCTGTCCTGTACCATATGTAGAACAGCGTTCCACTTGTTATATCTCTGTACGGTAAGAAAACAACAATCAATATTCACTTCCACACAAGTTCAGCAATTTGTAGGCAAATGTTGCAGTTAAATTGCCAATTGCCATAATTGTGGTTTCACTGCTCTGACGTACTTATGAAGCTATGGTGCTCTTTTAGGTTTAACTGTGTGTCTTTCATGGTGTCACTCCCTAATTCATATTATTTGACATAGGTACATTTTGACTTTATCAACTAGCCAATTTCTTCTATTTTTATGAATGTTTCTTGTTTACAAGGTGCAGCAGTTACAGTGACTTAATTACCTGGTATCGGATCGGACTATTTTCCAGTAACGCATAAGTAACAAATTCTTACAACTCGTGGCTTTTCAAACCGATTGCCGTCTGTTTCTGGTATGTTAGACACACTGCATTACAACTTAGAAGGTCAATTAGGCAAAAGCAATTATGAAACCGCGTTTGCTTTTCCTAGAGAGAGCACCAACGATCCGATACCTACAAACGATCCGATACGGGGTCAGTCACTGTATACACATTTCCATTTTGCTGCAAGGCTTCATCTTAAAATTGCCGAACAACAGTCGATGGACATGTGCACTATTCAGTATCCTCAGCAGGCATGGCAAAACGCCACTTTTACTGTACCTGCACAAAACAAGCCTGTCGTAGGGATGCTCCAGTTTCAAAGGCGTGCATCCATACTCTTTAGTCACCACCTTCTTTTTCCCCACTACACCCTTCTTAATTTTCACAATCTGTGCAACGACGCGAGAATTGTCAGCAACAAAGTCGGCATCTACATCCCCTACACTGACTGTCCTCACATCTGCCACGCTCACAATGTCCTCTGCTTCTCTAGCCCGACCCGTCACAATCAATCGCGACAGCATTGTCCACATGAATTTCCCATCATCACTTTATCTTTCGTCGTTTCTCTCAACCAATACTGGACGATCAAAATATCTTTCCAAGACGTTTCAACTCATTGTATCCTCTTCACATGTTCTATTCCGACAAACCACTACAACACGCAAACTTTTGTTGTTTCTTCCTCCTCCCTGTTTATGGTAACTACAGACGCCAGCGAGGGTGGGTAACTATGCGTGGGAAGAGCTAAAACAAATTTCATTGGCCAAAATCGAGTCTTTCTACAGTTCGTGCTGCGCAATGCGTAGTGGGAACACAATATGTCAGCCCGCATGTCACCGAATTTACTGGTCGAGGTAATATCACACCTCTCACAGCAGGTCCTAGTTCCATTTCTCGCCGTCAGGTGATACTTTTACGATTCTAGGACAACTACCCCCTGGACAACTACCCACCGGACAACCAACCACCGGACAACTACCCACCCGGACAATTACCCACCAGGACAATTACCCACCAGGACAATTACCCACCAGGACAATTACCCACCCGGACAATTACCCACCAGGACAATTACCCACCAGGACAATTACAGGGTCTCCAACCATTCCGCATTCTGCGGCATCATTACGATTTCTAGGCTTAATTTCCGCACTCCGCAGCGGCAAGGTTATATTCCTCATTTCAGTTGAACTGTATAAAATTTGCACTGATTGTTCGCATTGTTTGCTTGGACACATTTTTTTTTTCAGCCGGTGCCTGGCACTGGCCACGAGTTTATTAATAGCCGTCACTGCGTGAGTCGTTTCTTGGAAATGCACGCTCTGCCATTACCTTAGTTTTGCACCCACCCTACCATCGCTCAGTGTTATAATGTCTTTCTATGCTGTGTTTCTATGCATTTTGTATCTGGCATGTATACGGTAAATGGAACAGCCTAAATGGAACAGGCGCTGTCTGCAAGGTGTCGCGTAGTTTATCTGCCAATCAGAATAACACGGGTGGGAGAATGGCGTACAATTGCCATTGCCATCCAAAAAACCCGACTTTTACAGAAATTCAGGAACGAATATACACAGATGTGGCCTGTACTTGTGAAGTCAAAACTCAGTGTTATAATCATGGCTATTGCATGGCATGCAAGGAAGAAGGGGTGACTGCCAGAGGCATATAGTCTCTCAACAGCATAAGTGCTATGCGGGTGCAGTGGAATATAATACACCCAATATATTAAGCTTCTTTGCAGCAGTTAGAGAATTGTCTGTCTTGACGCAGAAGTGAGATTTACGGATTATTTAATTGAACACAATGTGCCTTTGAGAGCGGCAGACCATGCAAATGAACTTCAAGAAAATGTTTCCAGACTCACAAATGCCTGCAGCCAAACCAGTCACACCAGCCAAAAATATTAAAATTTTACTGGGGGGCATGCCCCCATGCAGACCCCCTAACACTGGCATGCCTACGGCACACGGGCCTGCCTGCTGCAGCCAAGGTTAATTTCACCCCACCGCTGTCCATCAATTTCATTCCGCATTTGGAGTTCACAGGGTTGGAGACCCTGCAATTACCCACCAGGACAATCACCCCCCGGACAATTACCCAACAGGACAATTACCCGCCTAACCTTCCAATAAGGAAAAAAAAATTCCTTCCGTAAATTTTTGCCCGCTGCAATACATAATGTATGTCTGGAAAAAAGAGAAATGCCTACTCCATGTGTTCAGAGAACAGCGGCGTCGATAATTGGGAGGGGGGAGCCGCCCCTACCCCTCCCATAATGACGGAAATGTTGTATCCCCAAATGATCTTGCTTTTGGCCATGTACGATATGTTATGTAACTGTTTCTGCGTGTGTGTAATCTGCCACTGTGGAAGTACTGTATATTTGCATATGTACATCCCTTCTTCACTTATGAATAGTGTAACATCACTTGGATTAGACGTGCAAGACCAAATTATTGTGTTTATTTCTTTATTAATACATCAGTAGATACTGGGTTTTGTTACAGCTGTAGTTGTACGTTTCTTCTATATATATACGTAAACTGCAAAAACACAATTACAAAACACCGTAAGAAATCATCTAATCAAATACTAATGCCATTAAACTTATTAATGTATGCCACTAACCATTTAAACCCTAACCCAATAACCGTACGGTGCTGCCCTTGTCGGTAATATGACGAACTAAATGATATTTTTATCCAGCGTGCAATGCCTTACTAATGTCACTTCTGTGCCATCAAACTGACCACAAAACACATGCACGAACCTCAAAGCATATGCAAAACACTACCCGAGTAAGCCTAGAGTTCTTATTTTATCGTTAATCATGATATCTCAACCAAATATGCTCGGCAGGTAAATATACCTTTACCATAGCGGCAAAGTCACTGAAATCCTGCCATTAAAAATTGCGATATTAATTTTACTCTCTACTATAACTTTAGAATCGTACGATGGCACAATAGCCATGATTACTTCGATCTACAATATCTAATCTCTCACTCACCTCTATTTGAGGGACTGACTCTTCTGTTTGAACCAAAAACCGATCACTGTGTGTCCCACGACTCGTTCAACACCCGAATTCGTGGGAACACCATTCACAAAGCATAGGTGGCGCGCGCAAGCATCTATAGGTGGCGTGGCTCTACAATTAACATACAGCGTACAACCAAAAAACGTCACTAAGAATAAACAAAACTCTCCTAAACACCCCGGCTCCCTAATTGTGAGCTTGACACGAGCAATTATATTCAACACACTATTGAATGCGAAACATCTTGGCATCACAGAACGTGCAGCGCCTTAATCAGTTTCTAGAATGAGGCATAACTTCGCGATTGGTTGCTTCAGGATGGTGACTCCAATTCGGACATTGACGACCCGCACAAGCCCCTCGTCGTCCTCCATCACTTCCGTCACTCTGCCTACTGGCCACTGGTTTCTCTGCATATTCCTATCCGGCACCAACACCACGTCTCCGACCTTGACATTCCTCTTCTTCTTTTTGCCATTTCTGACGCTCCTGGAGCGCTACCAGGTACTACGTGCTCCATCTCCTCCAAAACACGTTCGTCAAGGGTTGTACCTGTCGCCACCTTCTATTGACATATTGTCCTCCTTTACAAACACTACAGGTGGTGGTGCTTGCTCCGGCTGCAACCTCAACAAGTGGTTGGGTGTCAATGCTGGCGAGTCAACTGCGTCACTGGACACTCGTGCTATTGGCCTGTTCAGGATCGCCTCTGCCTCACAAAAGAAGGTCTGCAAGCCCTTGTCCTCCAAGGGAATGACTTGCTCTTTGGCGACTCCGTACAGTACCTTGCGCACGGATCTGATTAGCCTCTCCCAGGCTCCACCATGATGGGAGGCTATTGGGCAGTTGAACTCCCATTCTATCCCTTTCTGACATAAGGCTGATCCAATCTTTGACTGATTCCACTTCTGGATTTCTTCTTTCAGCTCTCTACAGGCTCCAACTAAATTTGTACCATTATCTGATCTCATGCGACGTACAGCTCGTCTTGCGGCAAATCTCCTGACAACGTTTATGCACGAGTCTGTGGTAAGACTTTGGGCTAACTCAATGTGTATTGCTCGGCTTGAGAAACACGTAAAGATGACTCCGTATCGTTTGTATGTGCTCCGTCCCTGTTTAACTTCGAACGGGCCAAAGTAGTCCACCCCCGACTGAGTGAACGCTGGCTGATCCATCTCCAGACGCTGTAATGGGAAATCCGCCATTTTCTGAACCAACAACTTCGCTCGATAGCGGCGACAGACTGTGCATTTGGCACTAAAAGTGCCTGCTGCCGTGTCAATACACGGTTGAAGAGAGCTCGTAAACAATTGAGCTAACGCCTTCAATTTAACTGCAATTGGGTGGGTGGGCGGTAGAGCCATGCCGTGAGTTTTGTAGCTGCGATTATAATTACTACTATGACTAGAGTCCTGACAGAAGTCTACTCATGACTATCTAATTACAATAACCCACGTACCCCGGGGCTGAAATGCGACATAACCATCAGTACTCGTTCCGCTCACTTACCTTAGCAATTTGCTTGTTGATCGGCGTGGAATGACGTTGGGAACACGTGTGCACCACAAAAACCACAAGTTCTTTAGGTACGGCATCAAATGTAAGGTTGTACTTGGCGTGACGTATAGTGTGTACCGGGTACTGATAAAGGTAGAGCCTATGCGACCTGCGATCGCTGGTTCGCGAGCACCGCGTGCCCCCCTCTCCGCACTCCATCTGTCGACCACGCTATTCGGTCAGTTTATTAAACACTTCTGCACGCTGTGTGTGCGACACCTCTGCTTGCTAGGCGCTGTAATGTTTGAATGTTATCTCACAAAGAGAAACAACGCCGCACACTAATGGTTGCTCGTAACAAGAAGAACTTTAATGCCCCCTATCGGGGAAACGTAAAACTACACAGTTGTACACAATATCACATCTCTCCCCTTCTTATTGGATTGACAACCAATGTCTAATATAATGGAATAATAAACACCAAATGAAAGTTAAATATTTCCACAAAAATGTTGTTACCATGGCAACAATGACTCCGCCCACACCAAAAACGATTGCCATCTTCGCTGTTACGATAACGCACCTTCATGCCAAATTTGAAGATGATTCGAGATCGGGTAAAAACTGCAAAAGCTAAAGGAAAATGAAATTATTAAATGAAATTATGGCACCTTTCATGCAAATGCATATTTAGATGCAAAAGCATTGCAATATGGATAAGTAGTTCCAACAATATTTCCTACTTGTCAGTGTAATGGACGCATATATTTGTATATATATATATACCATATTACCTGTCGTATATATACCATATTACCTGTCGTCCACATGCGTTTGCCCCCCCCCACCAACCCACACACATAAAGGCGCACGTGCATGCACACGCACACACAAACACACGCACACACACACGCATACATACTGTCTGAGTCATGCCATATGTGTGGGCAATCCACCTCGACATAACTTAAGTGACATTCCGTGTGCCTTATGGATGGTGAGTGCGAATGACAATTTTAGAGGTAATTGCCTTCGATACACAAAGCTGGCACCAATATTATGCGAGAATGTGGATTTGCCAATTTCTGCTTTTCTCCCGAGGCTCTCAAAAAAGACTTCAACGGAGTCATCCATCATGGAAGTAACTGTTCCTTGAAGACCATTCACAAGGTGGTCACTGATATTTTTCAATAACTTCCCCTTGGCATCGACTTTAAGAGCTATGGGCTTCTCGGCTTGAAACTGGGCACGCAAGTGCTTGTCTCCACTGTTGGTGCAATGGTATAGTGCTTGCCTTCCTGGCAAACTGTGGAGGACCTCAGCATTGTGTACGGTGGCATCAAACCGGCATTCACAGAGCCTTGCTATTCTGGTGATCGGCTGAGGAAGAGGCCTCCTTAGTGTTCTCATGAGTGCGTTGCAGTCAACACTTGCCAAGCCTTCGGCTATTTTTCCTATAGCCACCATGAGGGTGTTTTCGTGGTGGCGTTTGCTGCCCTTCAGCTGCACGGTGTGTCCAAAGATTTCATTCCACAGCTCGCTTCTAAACGCATAACTGAAAATGTGTAAAACATATTGCCATCATTTTCTAATATATGTATAACTTTTCAGTATAGGTAATTGTCAATTCGTTCGAGTTTAATTTACATGTAGTTGGTATAACGCGAATACCAACAAACAGATGTTTTTTTGACGCCATTTCGATTCACGTGACCGTTTTCATGCGCGTACTTATCTCGGAAGTTGAGAGTTACCTGTATATTGAAATTGTAGAAACCGTTTTAATAACCGAGAGTTATTTTTAGTAATAAAACCAATGCTATCAATTATTCATTATACTGTGTAATTATTAATATGACTATTTAGGTTATTTATGAGGTATGATTACACTGTTAATTATTACAGACAAGTGAACCTGCTATTACATACCTGCCATCGTTGTACAAACTTGGGATGGGTGGCAATTGATGAAAATCTCCGGACACAAGCAACTGCACTCCACCAAATGCTAGGTTGTTGCTTTTGATTTTATGGGCAACGTACTCGAGCGTTTCAAGTACCCTAGCACTCCTCATTGAGACTTCATCGATGATGAGAAGCTGGACGTTACGCCAGCGGTGATATGCATTTCGTTGACTGTCATCGTTTTCAATGCTCTGCAAGATTGATGTTGCAGACTTCTTGTAATCACCAATGGAGGCCCATGAGCGAATGATTTTCCCATTGCTGAGATGAGTGCTGCCAATTCCAGTTCTACTGGTGACAACAACTCTACCATCAGCAATGTCATTAATTATTTTCCCATTGAAACGGTTGATGAGATATGTTTTACCGCTTCCTGGTCCACCTGGTAAGGCGACAGAGTCTCGCGTTGTCTGTTCATGGTTTTACAGGTAAATTATAGAAGAGTGATGAGAAATTACTTAGAAGTTGGAAAAAATGTGCACTGCATAAGGAGTTGGTCCACAGGCTACTGTTGTTGTCAACAAGCTGTTGCCGTAACAACGGAAAACACATAACAGGAAGCAATACATAATTTATGTATTACTTCTTTATTTATCTATTTCATTATTTATAATATTATTATTAAATCTTTATTGCATGTAATTCACGATTTTAATACACATCTATCATAATCATAATATCTATGCACGTGCGTATCAAATGAAATCTACCACCACTGCCCAGTAATAGACGAACCCGCATCCTGCTAGGCAATACAGATCGACGAGCGTACAGCGAGAGAGAGGGTCCGTCTAACATGACTCACCCGCGATGTCAAAAAACGTAGTTGCGCAGCCTGTGCACATTAAACTTGCTGCAGCCAATCAGCGCAGCCGCCAACGGTTGGCCCTGCCACCTTTTTGCCGGTTAACATTCGAAGGATCGTTTCGCATGGACATTTGAAGAATCTCTGTGATTTGAGCGCATTCTGGCGGGCCGATTGTCAAAAATGGCGGGCGTAGCTTGTTAAGCAGTCTTCCGCGATTCCAACGATAGTTGGAAATTGGCATCACCTGCAGGAACAACGCGTTGTGGAAAGTGCGGCTGCGAGTTAGACATCATGTTGTATATATATATAGTCAATAGATGCGTGTGTGCTGTAACTGCAGGAGGAGAATTTTTTTTTTCCAGACTTGACACAAGTACATATATTTACACATATAGCTGATCAAGTATGTAGGCACATACAGGATTTGCACAATAATAAGAACATATTCAAAGCATACCCAGTAAACATTCCCATATGGGGCCCATATGTCGATGAATATGGGCCCTATATGGGCTGCCCATATGGGGTCCATAAGCAGCTGCACCCAAGATGCACATGTCTCCCATATGGGCAGCCCATGTGGGGAAAATATGGGTCCCATGTGGGCCCCATCTGGGCTATAATTAGTGTTGTCAATCGGTTGTAATTTCGTAATCGATCATCGGTTCGACCCAAGTAATCGCTGATCGGTTACTCGGGGTGGGGTGTTGAATGCCTGCGTGTGCGCAACGTCGTGCGCATGTACGTGTGTGCATGTATGTGCTTGTTTAGCTCTGTTTACTGTTTGTTTTGTACTGTTTACTACTGTGTGTATAATACATGTATGTTAATAAAGGATAACTTGTATAGTAGCGATGATATCTCTGATTCTCATCACTTTTCCAAGTTTTCTTATTCAAGTTTAATAAAAAAAAAATTTATTTTTTATTTTTGATGAAATTGATTATGGATTTTGATTACCCAGCGCTTGGTTCGAGCCACTGTTCAACCGATGATCGAGTATAATCGATGATCGTGACATCACTAGGCGCTTGGTTCGAGCCACTGTTCAACCGATGATCGAGTATAATCGATGATCGTGACATCACTAGCTATAATAGTTTCTGGGTAGAATACGAGCCAGCCCATGTGGGGAAAATATGTGTCCCATGTGCCCCATCTGGGCTATAATAGTATCTGGGTAGAATACGAGCCAGCCCATGTGGGTAAAATATGGGGCCATGTGGGCCCCATCTGGGCTTATACTATCTGGAAAGAATATGAGGGAACCATTGTTAGTCCATTGGCCCCGTTCCAAAATCTTGGTCACCAGTATAAAATCAAAGGGAGAATGCTTATAGTGATTTTTAGGAAGGTATACACCCCTAGAGTTAGAAAACGTGTGTAGCATTGTGGGGGTGGCAGCTTTATGTGAGTTATCACCCCATTTCCAAAATGGCCGCCAAAATGCTAATTAAGCTATACATCATGTTCTAGAGCAGCTAGGATAGTGATTTTGGTGTCTATGACCAGGTATTATGAGTCGTAGATTTCATTTCTGTCTTTACCTAAAACATTGAACACACATTTGATGAAAATAAATCCAAGATGGCCGCCAAAATGCAAGATGGCCACCAAAATTGCTGTTTTCAAGCTCGTATAGCAGTTAGAACAGTAATTTGTGTCTATTATTTCAACTAGTCAAAGATTCTTTATTCACCTAAACCAATGAAGCCTTTGTATAATAATGCAATCCAAGACACAATGGCGGCTGTAACAATTGTCCAACTACAGTGAATTGTACATGATGAGTCTAATACTCATCATTACTGTCCAGTTCATCGTCATCCACATTGTCGTTCTCGTCCGTGCTTTCCCCATCATCTGGTGACCGATTATCGCAGTCTGACAGTCTGCACATATCAGTGCACTTAAGTCCATTTGCCAGACAGACACAATTTGGCAGTGTACACTTTCTTGGACATTTGCAGGCCAGTAGGGCCAAGATAGCCTCAGGTACTGGCTGACCATCCATCCAATCCACTACTATTGATTGCTCAGTTCCATCCATTTCAGTTTTCCACCCTCTGCCAAGTGGACTTGGTACACCTGGATCTTGTTCAAGACATCTCCATATTCCAGCCTGGTAGTTTGCTCTTTGTGCGTGTTTGACTAAGCAGTCCCTGCAGGGTGGAAGCTGATGACTCTCTATCTCACCTTTCTTGACACAGAACAAGTGGTACCTGATATCATTGACCTTGGTGAATTCTGCTTTGGGACCATAGAGGAGACATGTGAAACACTCTAGTTTGTTCATCAGTTCTGAGGAGAGGCTCTGGCCCAACTCCGCAAATGTCCTCCTAATTTCCCTGTTGATGGTCAATAATTTTAGAGCACTTGTCTTCCCTTTACTTGCGAAAGCACTGGTAGTATCACATCCAGTGTATGAATGCATTCCAATAAGAGCTCTGCAGACATCTATACCGACAGTGGCAGTGACTTTCCCTATATCAACTAATCTAGTTCTGGTTCTTGTTCCACATTTCTGGAATAACGGGGCTCCTATCTGGTCATGGAATTCCAAACACATGATAAAGACATCTGTATCCTCTGAGCATATCTCTACAGCCTGGTAGCCCTCTTCAGCAGCATGGACAGCATGGAAAAGTAGGCGTTTATCTGCTTCTTCCTGCTGGCACTGTAGATCTGGCACCTCTTCACTACCCTGCGATGTAATCCTGTAGCATTTGTCATCTACAGTTGCATACAGAATCATGTAGTTTCTCTCTATACACTGGCTTCCTCCATTCGCTGACAATGAAGATAATCAGACTGGTTTTGTTATTTACTCCTGTCAGGAAACATCTCCATTTCCTCACGATCTGTGTGCTCGTGATACCCTGCAGCTGGTGCCCAGTTTCTTCCCGTCGTGCCGATCTCTCACTGTTCTTGATAGAATTCTCTCGATACGTGTCAAACACAACATCTATTCTGGTACTTTTACTTCCCTCAATTAATACCATAGACAGAATGGTAGAGGCAATGTCTCCAAACGTAGCTTGATTACCCTTTATTCTTTGAACTAGGTTCATTCCATCGACCACTGGACAGTTGGTCTGCTACTGTAACATTCTTCTGCAGAGATGTGGCTAGGGCAGCTTTGTTTGTTTTCTTGAGTAATCCGTCTGGGGTGGAGAGAGACCAGGGTAGTGGTCCCAGGGGGTAAGAGAGGATGTCCTCGATCTTGAGATTGCACCCTTGTGCCAACACTATGATGCGACCAAACAGAGACTGATCAGCTTTCAAGATGATCTCCTTCTCACTTGTTTTCACTACCTTCTTCTTACACATATCAGTGAATGTTTTCAGCTTGTTAGTTTTCATCGGATCGTGAAATGGTTTAACTGGTGGATCATTCTCCAGTCTCTTGTTTTTGAAAGCGGCATAACTCTGCTCTCCAATATCGCACGCCTTCATTAGGTCAGAGGCAATGTCTCTGGGTGCTGATTTTGCAGTAGAAATGCTTATAAGGTCTTGCTTTTCTGAGAATGGGTTGATCCAGGCTTGAATGAGGCCGACGACTGCAGACAGGTATGGAAAGTATGCAGACAGGTACCTGTCATAGTTGACCTTATCGTAGGCAAAACACCATGGGATCATGGTTCGAATGGCATTGATGTGCAAATTTCAGTTTTCCTCACGAGATGCACACAGAAGGCCAAGTATCACATGCTCTACTATTTCTATGTATGCTCCCCATTTTTGTGGCGGAGGTGTTTCAAGAAGTCTTTCCACAGGATCAACAATTCTGGACTGTAGAGGAGATTACTGAAGTTCTGTTGGTTGAGTTCATCAGCTATGCTGTTCACCTTGTCAACGCATGTTTTGATCACAGCTCTCTTCTCCTCATTGCTGTCTACCCATAGTAGAATGCCCCCCCCTGAACTCTGCCCATGCCAGTCTCATTAAAGCTTCATAGATGCACTTGTGGACCCTGATAGCACGATTGTACTGTTTATCATCAATGACCCCATTTATGGACCTCTCCGCGACTATCCCAGCTTCTATGCATATGTCCTTTAAACCACCATCACAGAATCGCTTTCCGATGATACTCGGGGCATTCATGATAGTGTGGAATGTTCCCATCCTCAAGAGCACATGGGAAAACGGCTCTTTGTGCTTCCAGGCAATTTCAACGGTTTTAGTGGATTGGATGGATGGTCAGCCAGTACCTAAGGCTATCTTGGCCCTACTGGCCTACAAATGTCCAAGGAAGTGTACACTGCCAAATTGTGTCTGTCTGGCACAATTTCAACGAGTACTTGATCCATGACTACCACAAGTGTGTCCAGACACAGTTCCTTTCTGATTAGATCTGACTGTTTAAGAATTTCAAAAACTGTAGTCTACTCTGTAGCTGGTGCATTGACTGTGGGCAGGTATCCAACAACATCTTCTGAGATTGATTCTTGGTCTCTGGTTTTGATATTAAACCCAGTCCAACTTGGGATTGTCTGACTCTCTGATGTTGTTTGTCATATTTCCATGAAACCTCCAAGCTCGGATTGCAGTCTTCTGTGGATATTCTTCTTTGTTGAATCCTTCAGAAGTTTAAATCCACCAGACAACATTAATGATTCCAGTTTTGTGGTCACGAATGTGACTGGTATAATCCTCTTGTTGGGGATAATATCTGCTCTGATGTATTCAAAAAGTTCTTCGTATGCTTCTCCTTCAACATTGTGATACAGTATGAATTCATCTGTCTCGTTCTCTTCATTCTCATTGTTGTCCTTATTGTCTCTAGTATAATTCCTATAGCATTAAATGAATATGGAGAAGATGTCTTGGACAAGATCCAGCTTTACCAAGTCCCCTTGGCAGAGGGTGGAAAATTGAAATGGATGGAACTGAGCAATCAATGGTAGTGGATTGGATGGATGATCAGCCAGCACCTGAGGCTATCTTGGCTCTACTGGTCTGCAAATGTCCAAGGAAATGTACACTGCCAAATTGTGTCTGTCTGGCAAATGGACTTAAGTGCACTGATATGTGCAAACTGTCAGACTGCGATAATCGGTCACCAGATGATGGGGAAAGCACGGACGAGAACGACGATGAACTGGACAGTAATGATAAGTATTAGACTCATCATGTACATTTTACTGTAGTTGGACACTTGAAATCTAGTTCAGATCTCGTGATCGTAAAATGCTATTGTTCGTGGTTAGCCTTGCGTTGTGTTTGTTCCTTGTAGTCGCAGGTCCCGTCGCGCTAGTTGAAGAACTACTTGAGGAGAAGTCGCACATAAAATGAACTGAAGACTTGAAGTGGTGTTGACGTATAATGATTTACTTCATATATAGATAGACAGAGACTTGAGGCTGGTTTACAGATAAAAGTGCCTCATTAAGTATTCACCATATAAAAGACTATCTTCGCATATCAAATACGGTGCCTCATTACATATGCACACTAAACACGGTAAAAAGAAAGTGCATAACTCGGCAGATCCTGCACTCTAAACTACACACGTAGTGTACCGAACTACGACCAGAACACACGGTCACACATCTCTGTAGCACGAGCAAAGGGTTACTGT
>NW_014577916.1:21710-32791 GCF_000485595.1 Priapulus caudatus
TAATAAACTTATAAAAAACCTACAAATACAAATTATTGTTAAGATTTTAAAAGAAATGTCCTACTAATTCTTTTTATGTACAATAAGATGTGTCAATCAATCAGATTGTGGTTATAATAAGCTTCAATGATCAATGATGAGTTTTAAATGTGTGAAAATTTCATATTTGTCGATTGGTTAGTTTCTTCAAATTGAAACCCAATAGTAATAATAGACAATATAAAACTTCTATACCACTCTCGCAAACGGCAATTTCTTTATGACTAGTTCGTGGCTGTTTTGGAGTTTTCGAATTTCCGTCAGCACTTTCGTGGATCGTCGTGGTTCTGAAATTTATAAACTTATAATCTCTATGTATTCATTCGTTATGAAAATATTTTACCTACCTCAACATACGTTATCATAATGCAAAATATTTTCAATCACACTTGCTCTTACCTGCATGCATTTACGTATACACCGGTAAAACTTTTTTCTTGCATATTATGCACATGTGCACTAAGACTATAGCATAAACATATGTAGAGAATGTAGGACTGTCATCGATGCCCACCTCATCGATAAATCGCGATGGATTTGCGTCCGATATCGATATCGAAATAAATCGAAAAATAGCGATCCGATACAGTATATCACAATAAAGCGTTGGTACATCCTTTTTCTGGTAAAAGAGTGTTGTTTATTACTTTTTATGGCTAAAATGTAGCCAGCGAAGCATCGGTAGCATTTTTGACTGAGCGCCGCCATTATAGAGACAATAAATAACTGTGGTGTTCTATTGTCTCTGGTGCGTATCCTGTCTCACTGCATGATCTCTATAATAAAATCTGTCTACCGTAAAAGCATGTCTGCTTCGCCATCGCTACGACGCCAGGTCAATCTGGTTGAATTCAGGTAAATATACTTCGCCCATGCAGGCATCGAATTTGGCAATTTGCCTCTGACAGCAAGTAAGACTGCTACTTGCTGTCAGAGGCTGTGCCCTCTGACAGCAAGTAGCAACACTGACAGCAAGTCTAGAAAACCAAACGCGTCGATTTTCTGTGAAAAATCATAGTCGAGGGTTCACGCTAACTTTGTTTAGCCGTTGCACTCTGCCTACGCCGGATACGACTGTGTCACCGTCAGATATGACGACTAGGAATCATCGATGGATAACTGACACTCTTTTTAGGCAGGATCCCCGCTCGTCGCCAATGTAATGTTTGAATGTTATCTCACAGAGAGAAACAACGCCGCACACTAATGGTTGCTCGTAACAAGAAGAACTTTAATGCCCCCTATCGGGGAAACGTAAAACTACACAGTTGTACACAATATCACAGGCGCCTTGAATAAATAATGAGCGCGCGCGATGCTAGCTTGCACGCCAGCATCGCTACATATATATGTTCTCCGTTTTCACAGTTGTAACTATCAAGAAGCTGCCTATGGCGTTTCCTGTCTTTGACATTCTTTGCATGCATGGAATAGCTGTGCTTGGTGCCTTCTGTGAACATACCACGTACGTGTACATGTATATGTTTTTGATTTTTATGTGTGATACAAGTTGAACCTTATTCATGCAGAAAGCTGACACCAGAGCAGTTTTGGATTAGTAAAAATCCAAACTATCACAAATAAAGATACTGTCACAAGTTTACTGTAACATGGCAGAGGTTTACTTTATTTTAATGCAAAAATAAATAGCCTACTAATGACTGCCAGATGCAAATCGTTGTGATGAACCATTGATGCTGTCACACAATCCAAATTATTGATGTCCAACATGTTCAACCTGCGTGCACACACACGTATGCACACACGTGTGCCCCCTCCTCTCCACACAAATGGAACCTTACCTTCACGGCGTAAACCGCGTTGTTGTTAGCGCCCTCTTTCGGGATCTTATCGACGACTGCCGGGGATTTGATGATGTCGGCCATGTCGTCGGCCACGTCCTCTAACTGACGCATTGCCGCTTTTTCCAGTAGACCTGGTACATCCCTGCCCTTGGGTGGTGTTGTGGGCAGGGGTCCGATCTTTTTTTCAAAGCATTTTTCTCAGCTACACGTGAACGAAACAAAAAACGGCTATTGAACGGCGTTCGAAATTTCTGTGCGTGCGTGCATGTGCTTGTCTGTGTGTCCCACAATCTAAATATGGACTATTGATGTCCAACATGTTCAACATGTATTTAAATTTATTAGCTTAATTGTTTGCTGTGTATGCCATTAACATGCATGAGTGACTACGTGCTATCCACTCACCACTGCTTATCCTAACAATGAGATGGTGTATCGCAGCAACAGTCATCTCTATCTTTGCCTCGGTGCCTTGAATCGCCACACATTTCCTGCCTAAATTGTGCAACAGGTAATTTATTAGTATATGTGACACATAAGACAAGGGGTTAATAATGATAGATTTGACATTATTAACCTCTGATAATACCTGCATTTGATGTTAAGAAAGCTAAGGAAACTATTTCTCAATGTTTAATTAAACACGTGGATATATACTTGCACGACTCTGATCTGAATTGAATAAACACACAACCTCCACAAGGTACTCCTACACGATATGTGTATTAGTAGGTACCTGTCACAGCTGCCTGAATCTCATCAATCCATATATCTTCGACTTCGTCTCCAGAGTCTACGTGAATGAGACTTGGCCAGTGATGAAGGTCAGCCTGTGAAGCTTCCAACTTCTCCATATTCTGGAAAAATTGTTGTTCAGAAATATTAATATCTGCTTCAAACTGAAATAATCTTGTGCACATACAGCGTACAGTGTATACGCCCATTATAACGCGATGGTTGGGGTCCATAAAATGTCATCGCGAAAAAAGTGAGGTCACACTAAATTGGGGTTATATATATACCTGGCAATATAAGAGCAAAAACGGGGGTCCAACAACTCATCGCATTATATCCAAATTCGCATTAAATCGGAGCACGCAAAATCAGGGTTCCACTCTACCTTCACATATCTAACCGCCAGTGCCCGTGACATGCCTCTGATTTTACGCATGTTCCAGAAGAACGCGTCATTTGTCAGCTCGTTCTAACGTCCTGAAAAAATAAATCAGAATTTGTGACGGTAGATGGCGCTATACCCGCTTTGATGTTTCTTATCAATGGCGTTCGAAATAAATAGGTTATGCTGCGTTCCGACATGTTTTGTAAAACTTTACACTAATATATAGTATTTATCAGCAGGGTGGAGAGGAAATACCAATTTTGCATTAAAGATATTGTCAATGAAATCTTGTAAAACGAACCAGACGAGTGTGACACCACAGACTGTTATCTGCGTGTCTATATCGGTTAAATAGCATTTAGGTATAAATATAATTGCACTTTTGTGATTAGCCCTCGGTCATTTACCTGCAAAATAAAAATGCAAATACGCAACTTTTTCAGGGTGGCAGCACGGTCGCGGGTGTCATGGCGCCGTTCAAATTTCGTAGCGTTGATGTGTAAATAATTAATTAAGTATCTTGTGACAAATACATGTGGGTATAGACGATTTGTTATACAGTAAGTACAGTTGTATGCAGTAAAATCCTAGAGGCTACTGTCCCTTTAAGCAAATGTAGAATTCATTTGCATTATAGTCCCAAGTGTGTCTGAAGCTGCACATAATACTGTATATTAAATTGCATTGAGAAAACATTGTTTCGAAACAAAATAGTAACTGCATGACCTGTAAAAGACATTATATTGATTTGGTGCAGAGACCAGTTGTGCTTATCAGCCAGCTCCCTCTTCTCTGCTCTTCTACTGGGTCTGTCCCGAGGACAGTAGCTATAGAGACCCTTCAAATGCAAAGTGTTTTTTATTAGTGATAACAATTAAATGCTTAATGTAAACGATAAAATTGAACTAATTTTAAAATAAATAAATTCAACATTTATCTTAGTCTCATTAGTACTACACTTGAGTATACACTTTGTTGGCAGGCAGTCTGTATAGTATTGCAGATGAATAAGTTTAATGATTGAATTTGCCTTACATCTTTTTCACTCTCTATCCATTCCCTGGGGACGACAGATATTGAACCCTCGGCCAGGAACTCGACCACAGCATACTTATATGTCATCTATAGAAAAAGAGAACATTTCATTCCTGATAACTTTTCAAATGATTACTCGTACATCGATTAATTGATCCAATTGAGTTAATATGACACTAGTCCACTCACTCGTCACACGTCGCAGAGTTGGGGTAGGGTCCATAACCTAGGACCAAAAACAGAGCTGGGCCGTGACCCAGAAACGGATTCAAGGAATTCGTGGCATCGTAGCGGACATGCAACGCAATGCATGACATGTGCAGATGCACGAAGCAGGGTACTCATACAGGAAGATGAATGACGAGGTGGGGAGAAAAATTTTGGATAAACATCACACATGTTTGATGACAAGTTCATACGCATGCCCGCCAGGTGGCAAGGAAGAGAATACAATGTACTCGATGCCGTGGGATGAGATAGAGGCGGTTTGCCAGTAAAGAGGGGGGGTGTCCTTGGAAATTGGGGAAGTGGAACATTGAGGGGGTTGGGGGCTCCGTGGCATTTGGGGGGGGGGTGTCCTTGGAAATTGGGGAAGTGGAACATTGAGGGGATTGGGGGTTCCGTGGCAACAAGGGGAGGGCGGGATGCATAAATCGCGAGGGGGAATCCCCACAACGTACAGGACAAGATCCCACACGATGCTGCGCGTAGACACCGTATACGCCGTGCTGCAGGACCTGGGGATCAAATACGGCGGCAGCTACCAAGACAAGGCTATACTGCTGCCGGCGCCGTGGCGGGTAGATTTTACGGCCGGATGCCATTCCTGACGCCAACTCCGATTAGTCGCCTCCTACGACATGCAGGAGATACAGTAGGCGTATTCGATTGCCGGACCTACACGGCTGTAACTACCCCCCTTACAGTCAAAATACTAGTGCAATCGCGAAGCTTAATGTCTAATGTACAACACGAATGTGCTCATCTAGAACTAACAATCGATAACTATATCTCCCAACACCCTTAAGCATGCAAATACGTCTGTAAACGTAGCCAAATGTTGACGGAAGGACGGACGGACGGACGTACGATGGACGACGACCATGGCAATAGCTCAGCTTGACGATGCCAAGGTAAGCTAAAAAAATGCAAGATAAATTGAAAAAACAAGTCCGGTGTAATTATGGCAACGTATTTTGAAAATTTTGATATTTCCGATATCAAGGATGATTGTCTAAAATGATGCAAAATCAGTATCAATAACTCAAATCAATAAAGGGCCAGGGAATCTGACTGTACTTACACACTGGTGGGTTTGCATGTCAAACTAAAGTAAGGTTTAACAGGAAAATACATCTTCATTTATCCAAGCTTGGATTTCTAAATGCAGAAAAACACTAGCCAAATGGATATACACCCGCAGTAAACACCTGCATAAAAGAACCCGTGATTTTCTGTTTCAGGCTGAAGTGGTTCTTATATATATGATACATAGTGAGAAATCATCCTGACGGTTTTTAAAGAGGTTCTTAATTTGGGGGAAGGGGGGATATTGTGTACATTATCTAGGTAAAATTGGCTTTAATTAGTGAATAATTGACATTAATTAATTAACCAACTGCATAATATTCGAAATTATATGTCTGTTTAAATTCATTTGAGTTAATTTATTTATCACCTTTAATTTACTTATCATATTAAACACAATGAAAGGTCAAATGCTGTGAAAATTGATTTGACTAATAGTAGACAGTACCGGAAATAATTCATTGTCAGCATAACTGCATTACAGTAACATAACACAGCTTAATTTAATTTGGTAAATGCAAGCAAACCCCAACATTTACTGGAAAATGAGGCAAAATACCCCCTGGAAAATCCAATCCTCCTGTGAGGAGGTATTAATATTATCTGGAACTACATGTTGTTGGTTTCCAATGGTGTAGCACACATACTTGGATTGCCCCAGTTTGCTCTAATTTTCGGTATTTTTTTCATATAAGTACCTGCTTAATTTATCAGGCTGAAGTGGTTCTTATATACTAGGTGCTTTATTGGTCCAATTTCAGCCTGGAGGTTCTTTATCCGCAGTTTCTTTTATGCGGGTGTTTACTGTACGTGAGATCAGTTGAGATCACGTGTTGAGATGGCACGACTTTATTCCAAGACACAGTTTATGACACCGTTTTAGCTCACCTTGACATCGTCAAGCTCGGCTATTGCCATGGGACGTCGTACGTCCGTCCGTCCGTCCGTCAACATTTGGCTACGGTCAACGATAACTCAGGAACCGGATTTATCGATGTGGTGGCGCATCTGATGGACAGTCCTATCATCTCTGTACATAGTTTATGCTATAGTCTTCAGTGCACACTGTGCATAATGGATCAAGAAAAAAGTCTTGTTAGCCTCCGGGTGCTCTGATTATCCCCTGTTATATCGGCTCACTGCAGTAAAGCAACTGGATTGAAAATATTTTGCAGATCTGATAACGCGTATGGTTGAGGTAGGTAACATATTTTCATAACGAATTGACTACATAGAGATTAAAGTTTAATTAAATTTAGCGTAACCGCTACGTCGAAACACCTGATATAAAACAAAGCGTGGCTGTACGGAAATTCGACAACTTCAAAATAGGCCATTGCCAACTAGTGCTGAAGAAATGCCGTTTGGCGAGAGTCGGTATAGAAGTTTATTTGCCTATTATTTACTTATTGTGGTTTCAATTTGTAAGAACACTAACCGCACTCGCCATCAAATTATGAATCTTTTCACACATCCTTAAAACCTCAATCACTTGATCGCATCTGAAGCTTATTATAACCACAGATCTGATTGATCTGAGCACATCTTATTGTGAGCATAAAAAGATAAGTAGGAGCATTTCCTTTTAAATGCTTAACAATAATTTGTGATTTGTAAGGTTTTTTACCTAGAGTTATTATAAATGTGTCTGTGATTATAAGCAATTCAGCTACACCATTGACTGTTGTAAGTTCAAAACTTTTGAGTGCCTCAACCATTAGGCCACCATTCTTCGACTGCCGCAAAAATCTTGTAGAGATGGTTGGATAGGATTTTTTACAGGTCAGAGAGATTGCTCTCGCATATGTCTGGTGGCAGTTGATGGAGGGTGGGAGGCAAATCGATAGCTAAGCATTTAACAGGAGGTAATTTATCACTTATTAACTTGATTCATAACTTAAATTATTGAACATTCAGGAAATATATATTATACCCTGTCCGTAGTACTAAATAGTCATTTTAAGCGGCTTAACAAAGTTGCTCTCGCTCGCATGCACCGCGGCTTCCAACTTTTCGCTTGTAAATAGGGGGGGGGGGATCCAATGTAATCCGTCGAAGGACGGAATACGTAATAGGCTAGGAATAACCATTGTTCCTTGTCTTTGGCATGTAATGCCACCAGTTGTGTAAAAGTCGTAACGGCGGATAGACAGGATAGATAAATTGGGCCAATTATAGACTAAGCATGTAGTCCTTCGAGGTCGCTCCTGTTGAAGAAGACCAATAGGTAGGTCGTCCGTCTACTATGGCAGTTATATGCTAATCGTGTCCGTTCGATCCAGCAGAGAGAGTACCGAGAGAGAGGCGTAATATTGAAATACGTTATACAGGCATCTTGGTTAGTCATACAATCGTGACTGAAGGACGGACATGATACCTCTGCGTAAGTCATGTGGAGGTTTTACTCGGCGTAGCTCCCACTCTGCGGTGCTCTCATCTCTATCCCTACACTGTACCATTCGCGCACGTTTAGCGGCGGATGCTAGACTTTACAGTGAGTGTCAATGTAAAGCTGTTCATGAATACGTCAATACTGGCCCATCTCGTTCGCTCTGCTTATCCTATCTTTCTTGCATTCGCTCTCACCATTAAGAGTCGTTAGCACGATATGGCGCCTGTTAAAGCGAACAATCTCTTCACGCGTAATCCACTCGATTACTATATCGCGTCTAAGATGATATTATGGCCTATTCCTTACCTCTCTCATATCCTGCAAGCTCATGATTTCTCTCTCACCCTGCTCAGAAAAATCGATTCGCGATCAGCGTTGGTTTTCTAGACTTGCTGTCAGTGTTGCTACTGTCTGGTCTCTAGCTGCCACTCTCGGGCACAGGCCCACGTTCTTCTCGTACCTAGCACAAGTTAGGCGCATGTCTTACTCTCGCTCTTGGTCATCGTAGCGCTATAATTGCTCGAACATCGATTGTCGCAAAACAGCTCTCTTCTCCGTTGTCATTCGGGTCTGAAGTATATTTACCGTGGAATATCAACCTAGCATTTGTCACTCCTGTGCGTTCGTGGCGTCACCTTCCGGCGCTAAGCAGTATCATGATCTCTTTCAACGGTAGACAGATTTTGTTATTATAGGAGCAATGCAGTGGAGAGCAGGATACGCACGCAGAGACAATAGAACACCACAGTTATTATGTGTCTGGCTATAAATGGCGGCGCTCAGCTCAATCGAACATGGCTACCCTCTGATGCTTCGCTGGCTTACATTTTAAGCCACTCAAAAAAGTAATAAACAACACTCTTTTCTACCAGAAAACGGGATGTTAGCCACTACGCTTTCTATTGTGATAGTACTCTCGCTGATTCGGATACGCTTATTAAAATTCGAAACTTCTTTTCGATATCGATCATTGCGGTACCGTCCCGCCGTCCCTCGTTTCTTTGCTCTCGTCCGCCAAATGCCATTCGCGCTTTTATGCGATGAGGTGGGCCCTGCGATGAGTTCCGACATTTCTCTAGCATATGTTTATGGCTAATTGACCTTCTCTCGTGCATCATGTGCATAATATGCAAGAAAAAAGTTTTACCTGGTGTTCATACCTCCTTCGGCCTTCAAAATTTCTACGTTAACGTACTTTGCCGCATGGGCAGTGTAGACCGCAAGTGAGATGAAAATTATTTCTGCATTATGAGAACGTTATGTCTGAGCGCGTAGGTAAACACTATTTTCTCAGACGAATGAATACAGTAGAGATTATAACGTTTATAAATTCAGAACCCACGTCCGGATCGCTGAAATAGAAAAAGCGTGCTGACGGAGAATGTCGCAGCGCCCTCCGTCTGCTCCTCATCACCCACTTTTCCAAAATTCACGCTCACTTCGTAAGTCTAGTGGCTGAATAGAAATTGCGTTCTGCGTAGAGGATGGTATTAACGAAGTTTTATAATTGTGCTATTGATTTCAGCTATTGGGTGTTTTCAATTTGAAGAAACTAACCCATCCACTAAATATGTAAATCTCTTTTCAGTCACTTTATGAAACTCATCTACTTGATATCTAGTTTTGTAATCTTCTATTATATATCAGCCATCCTCACAATCTGTTATTGACTACATGGCCTCTTCATTGTCAAGCCATATAAAGAATATGTAGGACATTTCTTTTAAAATCTTACCAACTAATTTGTATTCTGTAGTTTTTTTATATAGTCTTATTATAAAATTGGCTTTGTGATCTTAGTAAGCAATTCAGGCTAGCACATTCTGACTGTTAAGTCAAACTTTTGAGTGGCTAACTCATTAGGCCCCACTTTCTGCCGCACAAATCTTAGAGATGGTTGGATGGATTTTTTACAGGTCAGAGAGATTGCTCTCGGCATGTGTCTGGGTGCAGTTGGATGGAGGTGGCAGGCAAATGCTATACTAGCATTACAGGAGGTAATTTTATAACTTTATTAACTTGATTCATAACTTAATTATTAACATTTCAGAAATATATATACTCTGTCTGTCGTAGTACTAAATAGTGTATTGCGCAGCTGGGTTACGCTATCAGTTCCATAAAAAACGCTACAATTGAACTGACTGGTTTCGAGCTTGTGGTAGTGCTTATCTTAGGTCCTTCTAACTTTTGCTAGTTTTTTAAAGACAAGGATGCAAAAGAGTTGAATTCTTTTAGCTTTTATGCCTCTCTCTCTCTCTTCGCTTTTGGCTCCAACTTGGGTACAAAACATTGGTGCACAGTGTAGTGCGTCTTATGCTCAGCAGTTGCCAATGGGTCCTACGGCGACTCCCATGGGTGTACCAAAGTTTAGATCGGGGGGAAAATCCATGGGTGTGAACCAAAGGTTTAGATGGGTGGGGACAATGCCCGGCGGGTTGTGTACGCAAAGTTAGGATGGGTGCCGGGTCAATCCGTGGGTGGTGCTACCAAAAATTAGACATGGGCTGGGACCAGTTACTCACTCCCAAGGCTACTCTAAATCGAAACGTGTCCCAATGCACCAACTTCCGTAGCTTTACGCCCAAAATGACCACAATATATGAGTGAGTGCGAAGAAGTCAGCTTTAATTTAGCAACCAATCCGACGTACACTTATAAGGAAAAGTCATATATGCTGGAGAACTCGCCTTATATGCCTCCCTCTTGATAATTATCGTGTAATTTTCTATGTGCCACCAATAACTAAATAATATGTATAGCTCATCAAGTTATCACAATTTATATTTATAACGCAATAATGAATCAGCATTGTGACGGTCAGATTGGCGCCTATCCACTATCTCCGCTTTGATGTTTCTTAGCACTACAATCCTTATATCATAATGAATAATAATATAATAATAAATAGTAATAAATTTCATAATATGTCTCATAGCAACGGAATTTCTGGCATGAAAGATATTGTCAATGAAATCTGGTTAATAAAGAGGTGCAGACGAGTGTGTACGCTCGCCACAGACTGTTTTGTTATTGGCGTCTGCTTATACTATCTTACTGCTAGTATACGTTCAAACGCCTACGGCTAATTGTTTGGCATAATTTTTTTTTTTTAATGATATCAAAAGCGCCTAGCCTTATTCATGTCCGATACCAAAAATGAGCAAAATCCGTTTTGACACGTGCTGAACTGACTAATGCCAATTCCCACTTTTTTACGCAAAAACATATGTCGCTGTGGCTCGACAAGTACCGTGCGACTGGGCGTGCTCTCACCGCAAATAGGCACGTTTAATATGGAGCATACAGTCAATCAACTATAGCCCAATTTCAAACATGTAGGTCAAACGGTTCCTCTGAGTTATCGTTGACCGTAGGCCAG
>NW_014577916.1:32816-40442 GCF_000485595.1 Priapulus caudatus
AAGCGGGAGGTGGGGGGAGAACCGCCGAAGACCGGGCGGGGGGGCGGTTACCCCCTTCCACGGTAGGGAGATGTACGACGTGCGTGCGTCGCACGCATGCGTTCACGCATACACGCGCTCCAGCGCACATCCGACGTTCGCCACACACGGTCACGCATACACAGCGCTTACACGCACACATGTCGCTACACGCGTCACCCACACACGTCGCACACACGCGCTCACGCACACACGCGCTTACGCACACCAACGGCGCCACACGCCGCTCCACGCACCAACACGTCGCACACACGCGCTCACGCACACACGTTCGCAACGCAGGCTGTTCACAAGCATACACGCCACTCACGGCAAACACACGTCGCACATGCCTCAGCATTACACGCGCTTCACGCACACGGGGGTTTTCAGTGTTTTTCTTTACCGGTCATTTTCATGCCTGAAATTAATATACATGCATTGATCATCAAATAGAAAATACGTGCAGACAACGTGCAGACTACGTAGTAGGACATACGTCACTGGATGGTCGCTGGGCGACGTGCCCGCCACGTATTATCACTACGTCGTCATTACGTACTGGCACGACGTTGTATTAGGCCGTGCCTACTACGTAAATACGACGTATTTTCCCGACATTACCAAACCACTACCTAGCCACTACGTCGTATATACGTAGTGTGTTAGCTGGGTTCCCACCTCCATCCAATGGCACCTAGACGCATACCGACAGCAATCTCTCTGACCTGTAAAAAATCCATCCAACCATCTCTAAAGATTTTGCGGCAGAAGAGTGGTGGCCTAATGGTTAGCACTCAAAAGTTTTGACTTAACAGTCAATGTGTAGCTGAATTGCTTATAATCACAAAGCACATTTTATAATAAACTTATAAAAAACCTACAAATACAAATTATTGTTAAGATTTTAAAAGAAATGTCCTACTAATTCTTTTTATGTACAATAAGATGTGTCAATCAATCAGATTGTGGTTATAATAAGCTTCAATGATCAATGATGAGTTTTAAATGTAATACGGTATACAATACAAACTGTCTAAATTCAGTTGCCTTCCATCTCTCTAGCTCGCTCAGGGGTCTCGGCTGACGAGCAAATTCAGAAGGTAGTTTCCCCGAGAAGGTTACAGGAGCGCTTGAAATGTCACTAATTTGACGGTGCGATAGTTTACACTCCTTTGGTCCTTGTTTCAGGAAATGCAATAATCTCTTAACAGTTCCTAGACACACCAGATGCATATAGTCCAGACAAAACTCTGTCACACATTTCACACTAGCATTTTGTAATGGAGAAACACCAGTCTGGTGATCTGTATACACGTCATTTGAATATGCTATGTATGTCCGCAATTGAGAACTTTCTAGCAGAACAATTCGGTTATGTTTATATTGACCTCGAAGGGTAAACCTTTCACAAGAATTGTAGCCTGTGTGTCCCTTGCAACATTTCAGGAAAGCTCGAGCAGGGTCATCACATATAAATGCTTGAATTTTGAACTGTAACAACTTTTGTGCAAAAACAATGCCAGTCTGACTTATTTCCGAATACTCACGCAAGAAATCTTGCAAAAAGTCGTTGACAGATGTTGGTTTGCTGTCACCATAAAAAATTCGACCAAGAACGGATTAAAACCATTAAAACTACAGAGAATTGGCCAAAATTGAGTTCCAGAAGATTTAAACACTGGCACACCATCAATATTTACTAATAGTTCAATTTGGATGAGATCTTTCACATGTTCTCCTTTTGCAGAGGACAGCACTTTAGTTATTGTAGCTTCCAATCCAAAGTATGCATATGTTCCTCCACATTTGTTCTCTGTAGGAACATTCCTTGGTGTATCCAAAAGAGTTCTAAAATCTTTTGGCAGATCAAGTCCATTTCTTCTTAAAATATCCAGCAAGGAATCGACTGCAGCTCTACTACACGGATTTTTCGCTGACCAAGAAGCAATTTCTACTCTGACTGATGGTTCCTCTTCTATCAAATCCTGTTCTACTTTAAAACCGTCTGAATCAGATAACACAATGTCCTCTTGAAATCCATAGTCTGATTCAGATTCATTGTTGTCTATTAATTCACGGTTACTGATCAGTGTCACTTGAAGATGAGGGCGGTACATGTGCGACCGCTAACGGTAAATTATCTCCATCTTTTTCACTGCTACTTTCCAAAGCGACAGCTGTAGAAGCAGCCCTCAACTTCCGCCAGCGTTTTAGATCATAATGCATATGTCTATCTAATCATGCAATACATTCATTCATGCAATCATCATGCATACATGTTATGATGTTAGTGTTAGTCAATTAGTGGAACCGGTAGAAACATGTTAATCAGTCTAATGATTCATAGTATTAAAACTCAAATCATTAGTACACCACCATTTACGAGTAATTTTTTCTATAAATAAAACAGTTGTTCTAATAATTTATACACTCCCAAATTTGTGGAAAATAAACATTTTTTATTGTACGGTTTACTAAAATGAACTAGCCTGTCGGTGCTTGACAATGTTTGGAGATCATCTGAGAATAATGCACAAAAGGTATACTGGCATGAAGCGCTGTTAGCACATACATTCACACACATATTAAATAGCTCATGTAACTAGTACTTCTGATGATCTGTAGTATGTTACCACCAAGTTGAGAGAATCCCACCAAAAATAGGCGCATACATACATGCCATGGCTCACGTACGGTAACGCAAGAAGTGTGTGAACACTAAAAGCACATAGCCCTGGCATTTAACTTGTATTGAACCGTAGCATGTTTTACAACATTTTGAAAGAATCTGTCCAAGTTAATTAGCGAACGCACAAATGTATATGGGGGCGGTCGTTACCATGAAAAGTATGCACATGTAACTTGTGGTGACCTGCAGTATGTTCTCACCATACATGATGATGATGGAGATCGCGTCAGTCACTCAGTGATCACTCGCCATACACATATACAACCAAATACATACCTATCAGCTTTGTGGCTGCTGTAAATGGCGTATTACAACTAGGAATCGTAGGATGAAACACAGTATAGGCTAGTAGTTGTAGATCGCAGTGTTGTTATCGGGCCGATCAAAATGAAATGATCTAATTTGCCGCGGTCTTCTGTAACCCCTTACCGGAAATGTGCGACGTTCAGGAATATTACGGTGAAGTTATTTAGAAGCAATAATTTATTGGAACGATTACACAAATTATTGTGGAAGAATACAAATAATGACACGTCATCATTATTACAATCATTATATTTGCGTTATGAACGTTCAGTTAAAGTTCAAATAGTTACAGCGCCCCCTATAGGTACTTCTGAAAGACTCTTCTAAAGGTACTACCATTAGAAATTATTATCCATAGGCGGCGGCACTTCTATACGGCGCATGTATTCGCTCGTTTGTGGCAGGCAGAGCTGTTGGGACACGAGTTACCTGCCCGAGGGACTTGCACCGACCGCAGCAGACGCCGCGCTCCTGGAAGGGTGGATCGCTGATCGCTTCAGCAGGCCGACGCTAGAAAAAACCCGTTTCAACACGAGCATGCAGAAATCGGAAGCCATCAACAAATCGTTCCAGACGTCGAATCCCAAGTGCAAGACCTGGCCGCGAAACGTCTACGGGTGCATTCACGGGCAATTTATTCATCTAAACAGAGGCATCGCCACGGCAACGGCCGAGAAGTGCGAGTTCGTCGGGCCGCACTCGTTTCCGGAAGCCGGTCCGCCAAATACCTGCAACAGGAATAGCAGAGGCGCAACGCCATTAAGAACCAGTAACGACAGCAGCTACAAAGACAAAGGTGGTGTTACGCAAGAAAGGTCAAATATTCGCTTCACGCAAGAAAAGCCGAGGTGAAAGGCGAGGCGACATATTCTAAAGGCTTGTTAGACCCACGTCCGAAGCTTGACCACGCCTACTGTCAGTAGATGTTACCTACTGTGATAGACAGACTCTATCTCTCATTATGTCTATTTTTTGCCATTTGAAGTTAGTTAAATTGGTTAGTTGGTTACTACTTGTTAGTTGGATAGGTAGGGAGAATGCAAGAAGGCTAGGGAGAGTGGCCAACGCATTTTGGTGGCTCTGCGTGGAGGCAGTACTTCCTCGAATGGTTAATTGCGGGTGGCTCCAATGGCAAATGCGAACAGTTTTCGCACAACTTGTTATGACAAAGATGTGATACGTGCAAATTTCGAGGAAGACTCGTGCAGTTAGTACTCAGCATGTAAGCTGGATATGTGCATGCATTGACGTCCAGTTGTGTCTGTTAGGAAACTTAAGTTTACCATAATTGTCACGTGTTAATGTACCTCGCCAAATAAAACATGTCGCGTCGCTATCTTTAACCACACTGTTATCGCGAATTTTTTTGTAGTACTTGTTAATCCAAACAGCAGAAGAACACATGCTATTAATTATATAACAAGGCTGAAATGTCCGAAATTTTGCAGCAAAAAATCTGGCTTTGTTGCTTCGTTTTCGATCGACACGCAAATGTAACGGAAAATAATGGCATTTATTTACAACACGAGTTAAGCTACCACCATTGGAAATCAATATCCACAGGCGGCCATACTTACGAATAAATTCCCATAAATCAGCAGAAGTTTTTTTTAGAAATAACATTGCCATCCTCTGAATCCAAGTCGCAAGTGACACCATATATGTTATTAACAAAAAAAAAATTCCATAATTTCTCTTGTAAACAACGATGTTCCAGCACACACTCGAAATGGCCAATTTGCAATGTGAATTTGCACAAAAAGTAGACTTTCTTTGAAAATTCCCTGGCCGCATGAGCAACACACCTCAGACGAGCCGTTTACACTGTCGGATTCAGAAAAGTTTCTAGTTTCTGAAATTAACAATTGCAAAGAGTTCTAACCCTTTCTAATGAGAAATACAAAATTCAAGCGTATGAATACACTCAAATACGATCTCATTCTAAACCTGTTCCAGCGCTCATTGGTAGATTTGGCACTGTGGTACTTTAAGCTGTTGATTTTTTTCCGCTAAAAATCTTTCGCTTACATATATGCTAACCTCAACACGTTGTGACGTCACGGTGAAAAAAAGAAGTTATTCGTGCATTCCTTTCACGAATTATGTTACGAATCCTGGCACAACGTCCCCTCACTGTTCGGTCGGCGGGCAGCAAAAACCTCGGAATTTGTCGACGTTCGAACTGCAATGTAAGAAAGCAGAAGGCTATATCAACTATCGTTTTCCATCACAACGGTGTAGTAGACACCTGTCAATTAGAATTTAACAGTTTTAAGTTTCCACATCTACGCCATCTTCGCTCTGTTGTATAGCCGGTTGTCTCTCACGTCAGCCCCGCCTTCGCTTTGCACCAGGTGGCGGCTCATGCCAGCTTCTTGCGACCACAGAGTCCGCAGAAGGTCTCAGCAACCTTACACCGGTCGACCGGTTGTCAACGTTGATTGCCTACATTGTGTTGTCGCATTCGTAGTGCACAATGACAAACGTCGAATGTGCTTCTCGGCAGTCGTTTCCAACAGCACTGGTCTGGGGCTTCATCAGAGGCTGTGTCAGCATGGAGCAGGAATGCGTGCACACGTGGCCTTCTTATCGTGCACATCGACTGTCACCACATTTTTTCTAGTAAAAGCAATTAACTATTGAAACCATAGCAAAACATGGTGTTCGCAGATTTATTCTTAAAAATCAGAGGTCAAAAGGTCCAACTTAAAACTGTTAAATTCTTAAAACGGGGCATCGATAACGAGCATAACTCGTTCTCCATGCACACCTCTAGTGTTACATTGACTTCTTCAGATGATGCGAAGTTGAGAGTACGCTGAAAAAACAGCTGGGGATCGATGTTTATACTCATAGAGGAGTCAGCAACCTTGCTCACACTTTTTGAAGGTATTTGAACAGCCAAAGATGTTTTCTTGATGGTTATAGTTAGAGGATTTTGTCCTACCATTGACTCAAGAATGAGCAACCCATCATCGTAAGCTTTGTGAACAATCACCTTTTTTGGAGCTACAAGACCAGTTGCGAGAATCATCACATGTGTGTGCTTGACATTCGGATTAAACAAACATCTGTCTGAGAAGTAGTTCTCGATGAGAGTCATGTGGTCTAAACGCGGCATGGTTGTGTCAGATTTTCGTGACATCATTGTACACGTGTATATCACATGTCAACAAGAAAACCACGGTATTGAGCTGGTAACGGTATGGTAATTTTAAATATTACACTGCGATAATATCACAATACCGGTATACCGCTGCACTGAATATGTGAGTGTATCGATCGTTACAGCCCTAGATCTCGGCACAAAAGAAACAAACATAAACCGAAGTGGTAACATTTCTGTTTTATTTCATTTTATTTCCATTTCATATAAACCATAAAACACGACATTTTGTTACAAATAATCATATCCGGATGGGGGCCGGTCCCGACGTGGCCGGATAAAGGAGGTCACACTGTACTCGCGTAGGGATGAAAATTTGTTTGCAAAATTTTTCTCGAAAAGTAAAGGTTTTGGGTCTTCTAAACCATGCTCCGTCTATTCGATATATAATTCGATATAATTACATAATTCGATTATTCTGATCATTTCGAAGTGGCTATTGAGCTCTGTAGGTGCTTCTTAAGCTGAGATATCGATTTCTGAAAAATTGGCGAGTTGGCAGAAAATATATCAAATTTTTAGGTATTCTCCCCAATCGGTAGAGTCTTCAACTTTTAAATGGTGTTTCTAGGGCCCTTATAGTAGAACTTGGTGAAGGAATTGGTTCGATAGAATTTACTTCCAGGTCAATCACTTTTTGGCAAAAAAAACGGTGGATTATTAGCATATAACCAAAACTAGTTTTACCTGAGTGAATTGCAATCTAGTACTAACATGTCTGAAGTCATAACATACTTAGAGTGTTCATCACTGTTGGAGAGGGGATGCTCGGTAGTCGGTACTATTCTCATTATCGTCTTCATCATGATGCTCACTTGGAGATCTGCCATAGAGTAATACAGGTCAAAGGCATTTATTTCACTATGAACACTTTTTCTATACCAAAAACACCAAACTTGACAACATGACTACTGTATAACTCCAATATACCTAGGATGTTTCAAGTTCCCATACTCCGATGTGTACGTAGCAGCGCTCGGAAGCTGTCCGACTGCTGGTCGCGTAGCAGCGCTCGTAAGCTGTTCGACTCTTGGTTGCGTAGCAGCGCTCGCAAGCTGTTCGACTTTTGGTCGTGTAGCAGCGCTTATAAGCTGTCCGACAGCTGGTTGCGCAGCAGCGCTCGCAAGCTGTCCAACTGCTGGTCGCATAACAGCGCTCGCAAGCTGTCCGACTCCTGGTCGCGTAGCAGCGCTCGCAAGCTGTCCAACTGCTGGTCGCATAACAGCGCTCGCAAGCTGTCCGACTCCTGGTCGCGTAGCAGCGCTCGCAAGCTGTCCAACTGCTGGTCGCATAACAGCGCTCGCAAGCTGTCCGACTCCTGGTCGCGTAGCAGCGCTCGCAAGCTGTCCAACTGCTGGTCGCATAACAGCGCTCGCAAGCTGTCCGACTCCTGGTCGCGTAGCAGCGCTCGCAAGCTGTCCAACTGCTGGTCGCATAACAGCGC